>NC_136482.1:33495779-33703279 GCF_053919585.1 Euprymna scolopes
CTTAACTAATCTAATCATTTGCACCATCCCTACGGTGTCAAGGCAACCAAAACCAGGGAATTTCCCTTTTATACAACTTTAAAAACCCTAACCAGGTATGATACTACCACACACTTTAATTGGTCAAAACGTCACTCGTGTTGGTCCCATTTATTCTACACCATTGTCACAACTGAGTGGTCACAACACAATGACCCAGTGCCATCATGGTTGTCCACACATAATGTTGGGGGACACTTAATTCCCAAGAATGAGCTTTTACAAACGTCCGGGTTTTCCAGTAGCTAATAATCTAACACTATCATATCTCAAAGCGACACAATGTTGAACGAGCAAGATCGGAGATGCGTCGCTCTACAACTCATGCTCTCTACCGATCCAACTTATGACAACAGGACGATTGCCAGCACCCTCAAAATGCTCAAAATTGGATTGCCATGAATAACAAGGATGTGCCTAAGGTGATGAAAACAAAGTTCCCGGCCACGGTTATGGTCTTTGGTATGATTTCAAGTGAGGGTCACATCATGCTACCTCACATCTTCAAAGTCGACTTGAAAGGCAACACTAAAGTGTACCCAGATGTGGTGATCCCATGGTGCAATCAGGTGGCTGCTGCCAAACCCTAGGTGTGGCAGCAGGACACTGCACTGACTCAGGCTTAGTCTTCTTTCACTCCCCCGACCTGAATACGCTGGATTACTTTGTTTGGTCATACGTCAAGAACATCACCAACATGACCTCCCACAACACCAAAGCCAGCTTAATCACCACCATCCGCCAAGCTTCTGCTGGTGCTTGTGTTCTGGATCCGTATTGCGGCAATGATTGAGACTGAAGGCGGCTACATTGAATAGATGTCAGCCCTACTACATAATCAAGTTATCTGAATAAATTTTTTCAATAAAATTTAAAAAATAAAGCTGTAGTGTTATTTTCTTTAGGGCAACAAATTTATTGTTCCACCTTGTAGTTTCTATTTAACAGATGTGACTCTGAAAAGTACCATCACTCCTGCAAACATGAGCGTAATGATATCAAGTTAATAACATCAAGTTATTAAAGAACCCACTGCTACTATAGAGATGCAATAAAGAGGTAAGAGATGAAACTGAATTGGTTTGTTCTGATGATCGTGGTTCTAGATCCGATTGCGGAGGTGTTACCTGCTGTTCATTGTGGATATTGCCATTAAAAGTAAAAATATATGCCATTAAATATTTAATCAAATTTTCACCATCATTCTTTTAACCTCCAATGAAATGAAAATTCCATTTTATCAGTATTGCGGAGGTTACATGTAAAAACAAACAAAAAAAAAAAAAAAAAAAAAAAAACTTATCAAAAGTGTTTTTATGTCATCTAAATAATTGATGTTTTTACCATCAAGATATTTTTACAAAAATTTGAATAAATGGTAATCTAAGAGAACGATATCTTGTGAATGTGTGATAATAGATCTCAATCAAGCTGCAACAATTTTTGTCTAATTACCATAGCAATGTGTGGTCTGGCATTATCGTAATTAAGTACGACTCCGTTATTATTGACCAATCTAGGGCTATTTTTAAATAACATCTTTAATTCATCCAGTCCTGGAGCAGTATAATTGTTTGACAGAAGCTCATGTTACAGAATTCCTTTCCAATTCCGTTAGACATAAAGTATAACTTTCTTAGGGTGAACATTTGTTTAAGAGAGGACTAAGTATGGATCATCTCAGGATCGTTTTTCTCACATTACAGTAAATGATCCATTTCCCTTCGCTTGTATCGATCTGCGTTTTCATCGCGTTTATAAATCAAATCAAAGATGGAAATGTAATACAAAAGGGTTCTTTCAATTTAAACTCAAACATTGTATTGATTTGTGTACCGAAGTTGTTCTAACATGACTAGTGCATTTTGAGGTTACGCCTTTCTGCTGGTTCTAGTGTTATGTAATGTAGGTTATTCTTAATGTCTTTGGTCATCATCGGCATAAGGTGGTTTGCATGAGTGTTCTTCATTCTCAAGGCTAAAATCTGAAGCTCCAAACTTTGCAAACTTCCTTTCAACTTTTAACAATTTGAACGTTTTGAAAATTTTCAATTTTTTTTTTTTTTTTAAATTTATTTCCATTACTTTTTACCTGATACACTTATATTTTTTTCTTTTTCTTTCATGTTTTTATTTTATCTATTTCTTCTATTTTCCTAATATTATTACTTCATATGTACCCTATCGGTTTCTCCATTCTCATTTCTTGTCTTCTATATTTATTTTCATTTTTTTTTTTAGATATATATTGATTATATGAATGAAACACTAGTGTCTGTAGGTATTTAATTATTATAGTAAAACATAATTATGAGAGCCCCTTTAAGAAATTCGTTTCTTATCGTAGAGCACTTTCAGTTGAATTAAAGTCGGTCAATTTAGCTCTTATGCATATATCATCGTATAACGATTAGATTACTGTCTGATTGACGTAAATGAACATTTAAAATTAAGATGTTTAACATCAACGTTATTTCACATGGTTAATGGTAGCCAAATGGATTAGGTCTCCGCTAATCGAGCCAGAGATGTCTCGTGTTGCGGGTTCAAATCGTTCGACTGGTATTAATCGTGATACCCTGAACTGAAGATTCCCGAAAGGATGAAACACTAGTGTCTGTAGGTATTTAATTATAGAAAAAAAAAAAAAATATATATATATATATATTTATTTATTTTACATTATTTTTCTTTTTTATTTTATAGAAAATAGATCTCAAATTTTAAATCATTCCTTAGATGAGAAAAATCCAGGTTGTCCTCGATGGTCGTACATCAAAACAATAGGATATAAATGTGGGTGTTCAACAGGGGCCAATCCTTGGACCTTTATTATTCCTAATATTCATAAATGACCTTCCTGATAAAATTTTCTGAGAATGGTACATTTGCTGATGACACCATGCTCTATAACAGGCACAAGACTAAAACAGATATCTAAGGAAATTGCTAAAATTCTAGAGGAAAACCTCCAGTCAGTAGTGGAATGGGAGTGTAACAGGTTATTAACGTTAAATGCTGCCAAGACTAAGCTTGTCTCCTTTAATAATTACAAGAAACCTCTTCAACCACTGATTGCCATGGCTAATGATACACTTCCGGAAAGTACTTCCTTCACGCTCTTAGGGTTAACATTCACAGACAACATGAACATGAACAAATACATTGAGGCAATTGCCAAAGCTGCTGCAAGGAAGGTGGGTTCTCTCTACCATGCTAAAAGGCTACTCACACCTGAGAGTATCCTGTATTTTAACAAGGTCACGGTTCACCCATTTTTTTTTTTGTTTTTTTATATTTAATCAGATTTAGCCATTGAAGTAAATAGTTTCAGCCATAGGGTGATGATGCTCAATTAAATTTCCACTTATATTACAAAGTTTTGCTTTTGTTATTGTATAAATTCTAAATATATTTGATATCCTCATAGAAAATGACACATATACGTTCAGACATGCAAATACTGATGCTGTACTTGTATATATTTAACCATACTATACACAACACATTGACAACTTTCCTAAACGAGTTTAATATACAAACTCAGGAACGTTAAAATACCCATCTTGTGCTGGGAGGGGGGGGGGTATTATACTGGCTGATGTTTAGTTATTCCTTTCAGCTAGCAAACTCATCCATTTTTTTTTTCTGAGAGCAGGACTACATCTCTGCTTTGTACAGAAGTGGTATGTCAAAAAATGCTTACCCCCACCTATCAGATATGTAACAGGATATTGTCACACATCCATCATCTTTATTTTTGTCAGTCTTTGGAGAGTTAGAAAAAAAAAATATATCAGAGAAACAAAAACTCAGTGATTTTTTTTTTTTTTTATATATAAAATAATTTTATTGAAAAATTTACAAAAATCATAATACTTTATGCATATAAAAATATCTTTAATAAAAAATATTTCAATGGTTTTATATACATTTCCGTTGATCTATGTACATTTATGCGATTCATGATATAACAAAAAATAAAATCAAAGAGAAAACGAAATTGTCAGAGGGAAGAGAAGTTTGGAGTCTAAATTAGTTAAGTGAAAAAAAGAGATACAAACAAAAAAGAAAAATGGAGAAAGTGAAAGAAACAAAAGAAGCAATAAGAGAAAAAGAGAAGAAAGGGAGAAAAGAAAGAAAAGAAAAAAGAAAGGGAGAAAAGAAAGAAAAGAAAAAAGAAAGGGAGAAAAGAAAGAAAAGAAAAAAGAAAGGGAGAAAAGAAAGAAAAGAAAAAAGAAAGGGAGAAAAGAAAGAAAAGAAAAAAGAAAGGGAGAAAAGAAAGAAAAGAAAAAAGAAAGGGAGAAAAGAAAGAAAAGAAAAAAGAAAGGGAGAAAAGAAAGAAAAGAAAAAAGAAAGGGAGAAAAGAAAGAAAAGAAAAAAGAAAGGGAGAAAAGAAAGAAAAGAAAAAAGAAAGGGAGAAAAGAAAGAAAAGAAAAAAGAAAGGGAGAAAAGAAAGAAAAGAAAAAAGAAAGGGAGAAAAGAAAAAAAGAAAAAAGAAAGGGAGAAAAAGAAAAAAAGAAAAAAGAAAGGCTAAAAAGAAGATAAAAGAATTAAGAGTATTTCACTGGGAAAAATCAGATTAAAAAAATGTGTGATGTTTGGGTGGAGGACCAAAATTACAATTTTACTGAACACTATGCAGACATTTCTCAAACTCAAAAAAAAACTTCTTTTTTTTTTTTTAGAATCAGAAAATCAAATAACATTATTTAAGTTTGTTTCTGAATAAAAATACTTATTTGCAACAAACTTCATAAAAATGTAATAAACATCTAAATAGTGATGTACGATGAAAATTATCGAAATAATACCCCAACATGAAAAAAAAAAAAGACAAATATTTATATATTCATGAACGTTTTGTCTTTATTTCTAGACTTACTGTTACTAATTATCACATTCCTTTTGAAATAAAAAGGTTAATACTATCAATAAATTTCTTCCGTAAAAATAATTGTCGTTGTCAGTTAAATATTATTTAAATAAATAAAATCATTTTAAATTGTATCACTTTCTTTTTTAAATAATAAATATTATGACAAAAATATTGTCAGATAAATATTTTATTCAAATCAATCGACTTTTAAAATTAATCTATTTACAATTGAATTCTTTTAGTTGATAGACATACTTTGATTTTGGAACAATTCATCTTCAAATGGATAAAGTCAGAAATATTACCTTGATAACTAATCACCAATGAATTTTTGCTAATTAGAAGATCTCATCATTTTTACGTATGTGAAAGATAACATACAAACATGAAACGCCTTAGCGAATTATTATATAGATAATAAAAATGAAACCGTGTCCAGCTCATTTTAATAATCACATATACACAGTTAATTTTTTATCAGCAAAGAAGACATCTAATATGAACATCTGATAATTTATTATATAGAAAGCAGTTGTCTGTGTGTATGTCCAGCTAAAACTACAAAACAAAACCCCATAAAGTTGGTATGCATTTTGATCAGCATTTTTTCAGACAAATATCTAAAATTTAGAAACAAGGCAGATGCGTATGTTCATATGTATTATATAGACGTATTAGTATATGTATTAAAAACACAAAACAAATTTTGAGTGTAAGAAATGCATGAAAGTACAACAAAAAAATACCTTAGTAAGTACGAGCGTAAATTATTTTTGCATCTCGTTTAACAAGTTCACCACCACATGCATGCATCATGCTATGCACAATATTGTGCACTGAGCTTGGCGTATATCAGCTTGCAATAAAATCATGAATTAGTGGCCAAAATAAAAAATTTCCTCCAAAACTCAGACTCTTTCTCTCCTAAAAGCAGAGAAGATGATAGTCTCATTGTACAATTTTGGTTTGGTTTTTAATTTAAACAAGCTGGGCATGCAGGGTCTCCCTCCATGAAAAGTTTACTTTCATCATGACTAATGTTTGCGCAATTTTTAAAAAAAAATCCAAGACATGGTTATTGAGAAAAGTGCAAACAAATGAACGGATGAACGATTGGGGGAAATTTTACTTATAATGATTCCCCACCATCCTGAGTTATCCTGAAAAAAAAAAAAAAAAAAAAAAAAAACATTCTGCCAAAAATTTACTTTCACCATGACTAATGTTTGTGCAAAATTTCAAAAATATCCAAGGCATAATTATTGAGAAAAGTGTGAATGGAAGAACAGGAGTGAATTACTAGGTCCAATCCCCCCACCTTTGTTGGGTGGGGACAAATAATTAAGGAGGAGGGATAAAAATAGAATCAGGTTACCATGGTAGCAGTATGAGCATCGAATTAAGAACAGGTTGTCATCTTTAGTTTTTTTTAATTTTAGCAATTTATTATGATGTTGAGGAAAACGTCTGTGCACCATTTTAAACTGAGGTATTATGTGAGAATTTATAAAAATAACTATTTTCATAAATAAAGCCAATCATTATCCATGTTCTTCTGTCAACGAATAGCATCTTCAATTTTTTTTCTTTTTACTTCATATAGACACGGCTCATCAAGGCCCAAAGGCAACTCAAGGATAAGGGTTAATGGGCACTGTCATGGTCGTGTCTAATGAAAGCAAAGAGGCTTGGGGTGGAAGGTGTCAGCCACCATAACAAGAGACTATAGAGTCACATAGGCAAAGATCTACAAGAGTTTGATTGACATAACGCCCACGCGCCACATTGGAACTTGAAAGGAAAAAAAAACATTCAAAGCTACTTTGTGTTCGATGATAACGAACGCAATATGGCGTCGGTTTAATGAGAACCTATTCGATTTAAATGATTTTGTCATTAATATATTCATGCCATATCTTTGATTCCTTCCCCCTTCATGTGAACTGTTCCTCCCTGTATTATGCTTAATGTATCAGAGAACCATTCAGCCCTACGGGCATTCTTGTGTCTTAAGCCTTGACTGGTCTTCAAATAAACATTCAGCCAGAAGCTTTCTTGTGTTTCAAGCCTTGACCGGTCTGCCAATGAACATTCAGCCTGAAGGGCCTTCTTGTGTTTTAAGTCCCCATTGATAATGGACTCTTTTCTGACACATGCTCCTTGTATTTCTTTCTGTAAATTACATGTTTTTATTACAGTATCGGTCAGTTATTTGTTCTACAGAAAAAAAGACCCCCTCCTCCCCAAAAAAGGATAAAATTCAACTATCTGGATTTTTGTGTGCTCCTTTCAATTTTTCTTACTTTATTAAATCTTTCTGCTTTCCACTAACCTGTCGAACCTCTATCATTTTCACTTCAGCTATTAACCATATGCACGGAAGATTTAATGAGGATATAAGTATTTGTTTTCTTTCTTTTGTCTACACCTGACTCAATATCACATGAAAGCCTTTGCCCCAATGGGTTTGACATTTGACAGGAGACAGTTGGATGGCACATCTTCGATGGTGGACTCGTCTACCTTTGACCAAGCTGGAGTAATGCAAACTAACCACATCAGAGTGCCAGGACTAAAGTTAGCCAAAACGCTTGAAACCAGATCAAAGATATAACATTAAAATTTGAAAAACTTATTTTTAAAAATTGTTCTTCAAGAACATGTTCACATTCAAGAACATGTTCACATTAGTCTTGAAAACGATGTCATAATCAGAAGCAGCACTGGTATTGTGTTCTCATCAGTTCTAGGGGAAAAAAATCTGTTCATGGTATTTTTGCTTAGATTTAAGCACAGATAGAAAGAGTAAGGACATTTTTGATAGCTGTTGTAGTTAGTCGAGTATTTGTGCATAAAGACTTCCCAGGTGGAACCATATTGAAGCTCCTGCCATAAAAATAATGATAGAGCAGACAGAAGTTTGCAACAACTCTTCTATGAGAAAGAGGCTGCAGGGAGGAGAAAAGGATATCAACCAACAGATTTCAAAGTCAGTTGTGCACTCTGTTGAGGCAGTTAAGGATGTACTGAGTAGATCCTCCAGCTATGGCAATAGTACTCCATCCTAGGATGTACTTGACCCTTATACATAGAAGATTGTATCGGCAGTTAGATATTTATTGGAGCAGTAGAAGGATCCAAGTATTTTTCTGATGATCTTGGAAATGCATTGATCTATAAGCTTCAAATGCAGCCAGATGGGGGTCAGAGCATTGATGATAGAAAGATAGAAGCTTGGTTTTAGATGCATTAAAAATAACCAGCCACCTTTTACCCCATTGCATTACTTGCTTGTCATCAAATCATTCACTTTCAAATCGAAAAATATTTCGACAGACTTCCTCAACCTTATTAGGAGACCCAAGTGAACCATCAGTTATGTAAAGATAAACAAGTAATCAGATTAAAGAATTGGATAGTTTGAAAGTTTTGCATCCAGTCTATAGTTCCATTTAACCATGATCTACTGTGATCAACACAAAACTTTATGAAGATTGTGCACAACCATTTTGCTTAACCTAATATTTATTTAAACATACATTTAACATAAGGGAACAAAGAAACAAAGAAGAAGGGGGAGGGGAGAAGAAGAAGAAAGGGGAGAAGAAGAAGAAAGGGGAGAAGAAGAAGAAAGGGGAGAAGAAGAAAGGGGAGAAGAGGAAAGGACAAATGAGAAAAAAATTAGAAAAAAAAATGTAAAGGAAAAGAGGAAAAAAAGCAAAGAAAATAGAAAGCCTTTATTTGAATAACTTATCCTAATAAATATTAACAGACGTGTTATAAAAAATAAATAAAAATGAAAAAAAATTCTCGTAAAGGAAATAAATGTAGCATAAAGTAATAATCAAATCAATTTCTCACATTTTCAACAAGCATAATAATAAAAATATGTAAACTACATATATAGTGGTTGAATCTCTTGAACTGGTTGTGGCTATATTTGTTGGCACAGGAGGTTAGATAATTGGACTCTTTGGTCGCATTCATAGAATTTCTAATCTTGGTAAGAATACACATGCTACGTCTAACCATACTGATGAGTCATAGACACTGAAACAGCTGTATGGATATTTTATAGCAAAGTTTAAATCCAAAAATATTTTTAGAAATGTAAATATAATTTTTTTTGTATGAGCAAACATTGAAATTAAACATTCTTTTATTTTTAAATTAACATTTTCTTTTTTGCTTTCATTCACAAGATTTTATGAAGTTACTATATTTAAAAGAATAGCAAAAAGACATAATTGCAATTTACAATTTTAACTTGAAATTAATTCAGATTTTCAGAAACTTTATTATTTATTGTCTTACAAATGAAGTTGATCATAATTGCTATAAAAAAAATCGATTCATCTGGGTCAATCTAACGTAAAAAGTTACTGAGAAAGGTAGATCTCCAAGAACTGCCCAAGACCATAATGCAGACCATTCCAGCACAGAATAGCAGCATGAAGGATAAATTCTCTACTGTCCATAATGCAGCATTTTAATCTTTTTATACTTAGTTTTATTACCTTAGTAAATAAACACAGAGTGAGAGTCATGAGAAGGAAGAGTGATAGAGACTGTATACAATAAATGTTTGTCGGGGGGGGGGGGTCAAACAACATAAAGTGAGAAAGGAGGAGATTAATTATGGTTTATTAGAATAATGAAGAAAAATTTTTTTTTTTTTAAATATAACTCAATTCTAAAATCAAGGAATATTTCGACACATTTTGTATGACAAAAATATATAGTGAAAACTGCCTTTGAGAGATTGATTAACTGCAGCTTAAGCTTTTTTTAATTAATGATAATATGAGATTATCATTTTTACATCTTTAATCATGCGATCACCGAATACATTATTTTTGTTTAGATGAAACCTGAACGTATCAGTGTCTACTCGTTTTGGCATTCATTCTATGATTTTGGCATATATTACTGTCTTTTTCGTTGTTGCTTATATAACATTTTTTTTTTTTAGATCCACTTTTTGGGAATTTTAGATGAAATGTGAAACAAACGAAAGTGCAATTTTATTTTTTAGTTACATCTCATAAACGATAATTATTGTTATATATAGAAAAACAAGACCCATTTTTTTGGTTAGTTGTGAAAAAGATATTTGAGTGCTTATTTAGAATTAAACCCATTTTTAAAAACAAAAATACACAAAAATCTAACTTTATGATGGTATGTACTCATCATGGAACGAAGATGTCATTCCAAAAATCACATAAATTGATCAAGTAGTTTCTTTTAACTGAGGAAATCAGATTTTATGACAAAGAGAAAGGTTATGTTTTGATTCGCCATGTTTAATAAAGGGAAGACAACTCAACTTGAACATTAAGATTCAAATCAACCTTTTACTACAATATCTAAAGAGCACTAAAAATCATAAAAAATGATTTTCTATATAAACAAAAAACAACTTCATAAATGTACATGATTTTTGGAATATGACATCTTTGTTTTGTAACAGGTACATCATAAAAATTTTGCTGCAATTTATTTTTTTTTTTTTTAAATAAGTTTAATTCTAAAAGAAACACCGGTATTTGTATTTCAACTTCCTGCATTTTGATTACCTATGACAACTCTATATATATATACATATTCCACAATGCTTCAAGCAAACTACACCGGTTTATTACATATACTTTAATATAAAACACTTAAATCGATGCTATGAAAAATAATTTTATCACAAACATTATTTTGGTATATTTTGGGGATGAAACATGAATGTTTTATGAGTTCCTTTTAAGTGAATCATGAAAATAAAGTGATTTTTTTTTAGTTTTATCAATTATGAAAATAATTAAAGTTAGGAAAAAGTCAAATGTTTTAATACTGGATATCATGAATTTCATTTGAAAACTTATGCATCTCTAAAATTGAGTGAAAATGGAATGAACGATAATGCCAAATGGAAATTAACGTATATGTGAAAATCACGATAATCAGTTGTCATAAAATGTAAGGCAGTTTGGTGCTCAAAGTTTATGACGCAAGCGAAGATTTGTTAAAAATCTTATAAAGACGATCCTAATTTTACATTGATTGAAAGAGAAAAATTTTAACTTTTAGTGCAAACAAAATATTTTATTTTTTATTTGAGACGTTCACCTCATTATCTTAATGGAATGTCACCTCTTTCCACAATTCAACAAATCTGCCAAGAATGACAACTCCATTCAACCAGTTCAAGAGTTTTAGTTTCAGTTATCTTTCTTGGCAACTTCTGTGCAAATCATGTCATTAAAAAAAATTGAATTTTGGTTCTTTTTTTTTTTTTTGGCAATTTGGATTATGAACTACAAAACCTGCTTTTGCACCAATATTTGTTACAAAATATCAGTGTATTTTCCTTGTAAATAATTCATTGCATAAACCATTTTCACAACTAATTTACATTTCATTCAATTCATTATTTTCAATCCTCTCATAATATTCTTCATCTTTCAAATAAAAATCTGTCTAATTAACAATTATCTTTGAGTGTCTTTAACTTTCATGTGATAAGTTAATAAATAGAATATTTAAAGAGAATAAAATATTTAAAGAAAATATGATTAATTGAATACACATTATTTAACTGATAACTGGAGAAATTGTGGTTTTATACTTTCTTGCAATAGTATTAGGTGTTACTTCAGTTTTCACTTATTTTCATGAAGAGGAAAACAAAAAGGTCACTGTAATCTGTCATAGTTATTAGAATACAGTTTCATATCTATATGAAAAAAAAAGGAAGCATTTAGTTTCTTCAGCCCTTATAAGACATTTTTCCTCTTTGCTTTAGTTGTAAAAAAAAAACAAAAAAAAACTAAATAAATAAACAAAAAGACAAACATGATAACATTGTGAAGCTGTCATGTCAGTTAATTTAAAAAAAAAAAAAAAAAAAAAAAAGCAAAGAATTAAGTTGTTTTTTATCATTTTGCTGTAGAAAAATAAATTATTTTTTTCCATGTCTCTTTTACCTGCATTTTGTTTTACATAAATAATTGATTGTGTAATATTTTAAAATAATAAAATACTTTTAAGACTGTAATGCTGGCCCAAAACACTTAATATTGTCTTCACTTAAAACAATTTAAAAGATATTAAATAAAAAAAATGCATTTAAATAATTAAATGAAAAAAATTCAAGAAAAAAAAAATTCAAACAACTAATAATGGCCGAATTTTTTACAGATTTTAAAGAAAAAAAAAGGAAACAATGAAATAAATAAGTTTGATAATCAAATCATGTTTTTCATTTAGAATTTGGTTTTCACAGTAAAATCCGCGATTGCACTCTTTAATCATGAAAACGTGTTGGGTCGTTGACGAATGCGAAGACTCTCCATACAGTTAATTGTTGCCAAACGTTCAATGCGTTCCTGTTCAATCCAATCCTGGTAAATAAAAAGTTTAATTATATAAAAGACATTTTCAGTTGAAACAATGACTGTTCTAAATAAGTTTGTAATAAACTAAATGGCAAACAGACATTCAAGCAGTCACCAAAAGGCAGCCATAGAAACCTGTCTACAACTAGTCAGGCAGTCAGTCCTGGGAATAGAAAAATAATATAGAGAAACAACAATGTAAGTCAGTCCTGACAATGTAAGGATAGGCCAAAGCCTTATTTAGAATCACCTTCTTCATCTATAATATAAAGCTGAACGTCTGTGTATGTGTCTGGTCACGAATAGGCTCCTATATGGTTGACTATTATAGAAAACTGATCACATACAATGATAGAAGATGTATCGAGACACAGGAATGGGTATGTTTGATCTGGCATAATGATGCTTCATTAAAATTGTGGGGTCTGCGTATGCACCTGGTCCGCAAATTATGGAAATAAAAAATTTAAAAAAAAACGTTTACAAGTGTTTTTGATATAGATGTACATAATACTTTTCTAATTATGTTTTAACTTAAATAGGGATGGTATAATAAAATTGTGGGGTCTTCGTCGCGGCTGGCCTCCATAGAATGGAAATAGGCGCAAACTTTAATAAAGACTTTTCATATCTATCTGCGTAAGTATACTTTGATAATTATGTTTCAGTTTGAAGAAATATGGTATAAAATTATGGGGTGTTCGTTCGCGCCTGACTTCCATAGAATATAAATATGTCACAAAGTTTAACAAGGTTTTTTAATATAGATTCACAGAATATTGTGATAAGTGTTTCAGTGTGAAAAGCTATGATATAATAAATTATGGGGTTTATCTATTTTATTTTTACTTTCATCATATTTTGCTTTGGTTTTGATACCCCCAAATTCAAAGCTATCTCTTTACAACCCTTCCTTTTCATAACCTATCATACTTTCATAAATCAGAGTCCATTTTATGTAGGCTTTTTTTTTTAACCCAGTCAACAACAGGTACTTTTGCTAGTATTATATAAAGTATTTTCAAAGTTATGCCACGGAAATATTTGTAATTCAAAAAATATTTGACCAGGTTGAAATTGTTGCATGGTGTTTACTACTATCAAGAGCATCTGATTTGGAAAAAGTCAGAAATTGAAATTCTATTAACATTGCAATCAGTTTCAAGGTTACGTTTAAAATTAATGTTATAAAATACAGAGTTAATTAACAATAAGGTTCGACTACAGCGAACAGAACTGATTGTCAAAAGTGTGGCTGTCACGTTTTCTGCAACAATAACTTTAGATCTGAATATACCAAAATTAAATCTGATCTAAGTTATACAATGACCAATATTTTTTGACAATTGATCAAGTGATGTATATGCTGAGCTGTCCATAAATAAGCAAATATATTGATAAACAAAACTTGACCCAAAAACATAACCACCTCAGCAGATGTAACCTGTGGGAATCAAACTCACTATCATATTCCGACATGAAACAAGATCTTTAAATACAAACAAAGCAATGGAACCACTCAGAGTTTTATGAAAATAAGCCGAGTAATATTTCTATTAACTCCTTTTTGTTCATCTGTGTCTATGCTAAGGTGGAATGTGAACTTAGACATCAGCTTTATGATTGGAGTGAAAAAAAAAAGAGAAGATTAAAAAAATTTTTTCGATTTAAAATTTATTTTTATTTCATTGCATACATACTGACAATATCACTTGACTTTTACTTATTTTACTTGTGTGCTCCAGTACTTTATGTTCATATGCTTTTTTTTTTTTCTTTTAAAAAATCAAACTCATATGGTTTTATTTTCCATTTACTACTGAAATAGTCTGCCATGAGGTCATTAGATTCCAGCTCTCTTCTTGATACATGCGAAAGAGTAGTACAAAATTAGTTGGACCACCTAAAAACATTTTTATTTGTTATTTTCCTGTTGACATTAACTTCCTCCTCCGCACACACAAAAAGGATGTTTTGTGTTTAATCTAGGGAGTGAGAAGGCAGTTTTTAATAGAGATCATTTTTAAAAGATAAAAGATTGTCGTCTTTTCAGCATATGCTCACCATTTCCGGAGATACCAGAAAAAACAAGACCAAATATGGAAACAGACACTGCACTTTGATCTGAGCTCTTGTTACTTACCTTTACTTCTTCTTTGTACATTTGTAAACTGAAATCTTCTCGGTTCTTTCGACGTTCTCCACGAAATACAACTTGGGAACTCTGTTGTAAGGAAAATAACACATTAAATTTTAATTTTGCAAAAGTTTATCATAAGGCTATAACTATATATATAACTATCACACTTACAGAGTTTATTTCCAAGAATTTCCTATCTGTAGAACTCATTGCTGTTGGATTGCTCTCCTGCAGACTATAACATGCTAATCTTCAAATTATGTTAAATACTTGTCATAAATAATCAATTTTTTTCATTCCATTCATCAGTTTCAATCATTTCATAATATTCTTCATAATTTAGCTAAATTATCACGATCATATTCAGTTTAACATTTGTTATACATGCTGGCAGGTGTTGGACAACTTTAAGAAATAAACTTTCAAAGTAATCTATCTTTCTATTTTTTTTTTTTTTTCCTCATCTTTTTATAGTTGGATTTATAAGATCAAAAAATTCACCCTTGAACGCCCTTTGGGGCCCGTGACATAGTGGATAGAGATGTTGAATCTCTACAGTTCCGGGTGAGAATTGTCTGAAGATAGCAGTTTCAATCCTACTCAAACCCGGCCAGAGGATTAATTGGTAAGACGACAACAACTATGGAAGGCAGTAATTACTGAAAATACAGTTGATGATTCGGCATTCCTATCTCATCATGGTTAACAACCTGACGAAGGCCAGAGGAATAGTTGGCTGAAATGTCGTGAAATAACAATTATAAAGATAAGGATAACAGTCCACATATAAAAATATACAAATTGCTCATCTCAAAAGCATTCTAATAAATAATATATAATCTATTTCTGCCCAAATCTTTATTCCTAACGCTCATTTTTATCACTTCCATGTTTTCCTTGACCTCTCATTATGAACTGAATCTGCTAGCTCAACTGTACATCCATGGACTCAAAAACGTTCTTACAATGTGACTATACCATACTCCCTATACTGTTCAAATTTAATATTTCTCGTTATCAAACCTAAGCCTGCTTCAAGACTCGCACTACATATCCATCTTATCATTTTCATTTTATTCCTCTTCACGCACATTCTCAATGCTCATTGGCCAAGAGATTCACTTCCATACATCGTTACAACTCTTTCTTTGGTCCACAGTGGTAAGTAATGTTGGTTAGTAATGGCAGAAGACCCCCTAAACTTACTTTATACACTCCTAAATCTTGTAATCACATGAGTACCTGCTTTACTCTGTGTTCCAATGGTAACTTTGGGACAAACCCAATATCTTTGCCGTTTAGATGTGCTTTGTCCACATCTGTCATCCATCTTTATTAGATTACACCTCTTGCACACAAACAGCTCATCATGTGAACCTGCTAGTAACTCCACTGCTTTCTTACAGACTAGCGAGGGGTACCCGGCGTTGCCCAGGTGTTTGTAGGTGTATGTGGAAACTCCAGGAGGGGGGATGGGGCAAAAAAAAAAAAAAGTTAGTATGAGGATCACACCCGAACCCTTGAAGCAAAGTTGTAAATTAAAGTGTGAAAGAAAAAAAACGTGGGATGTTAACCATTGCCCTACCGCGAGATGCTAACAGAAACACGTTTGAATTTATTTAATTACTTGGATTTGGCAGGTGCCCGTTTTAATGAGTTAATGAGGTCAATTTTGACTGCGGGATAGTATTCATTAACCGCGGAACGCTTTTTTTATTTTTATTTTCCCAAGATATTATAGGAAAAAGACTAACCCACATGCGGCGAGCGACAAATGTTGAATATTTATCTTCCCGAAATCGAGCAAATTAAATAGACAGGCGAGCTTCATTGTTAACTCTGAGATATTACGATTTATATGTGATATAAAAAGTTTTAAAAAGTTGTTAGGCGACCGACCGCTTCTCTGAAAAAAGCCTTTTGTAGACATACAGAAAAAGCGAACACACATACATTTTCGCTTTTATATATATATAGATAAAAAAAAAAAAAAATGAATTGTATACAATAATTTTTCCACTAACTGATGAAGAGAATTTTCCCCTATGTGAACACTTTCCAACACTACAGGCATTGGTCTTGATCATAATCAATCTTAGATTTTTACTTTCCATAGCAATAATAAGTAGTTCTCTCATAGTTTCACAGGCAAGTACTAAATCAGCATACAACATTCTTTATAGACAATTCATATGGAACTCCCTGGACAATGTTCCTAAGACACAAAAATCAAAAACCATAAAAAAAATTAATGAGCGAAAAATGTTTCTTACTTGAGAATTGACTGAATCAGGAATATAACGTCCAATAAGTGGTGCATCGTTATGTTCACACATCAACATTTCATCTTCTGTCAATTCTATATCAATCTGCTGCATTCCATGATCTGTAAAAGAAACAGGACAATTAAAAACAGGAATGATATATATATATATATATATATATATATATATATTATCGATATATATATATATTATCGATATATATATAAAAGGCAAAATGTGTGTTAGTGTGTGTGTGCATTTTTTGTGTATGTCCGGCAAAGGCTTTTGGAGGAGTGGCGGTCAGGGTGGTTACTCTTTCTTAGAACCTTTTATATGCTTCCTAGATTATAATATCTACGATTTACAAAAGGCTCTTTTTGCAGTATTTCTTAGTTTCCACGTGTTTATTTAGCTTTTCCGTATATAAGCGAATATGAACCCAAGCTAAATGAGCCTCCCTGGCACTCGTGCTCGGGACGTCCAAAAAGCAACAAGGTTTGATCAATGCGGCTAAAACTCGTCATATCAGACAACTGCTATTCGTTTGGACACTCCCCTTTTTATGGGGGAATTGGTTTTCCCCAACATCTTGGTGAGGAAACACAACATACGCAGAAACTGGTTTGCAGCCAAAGTTAAGTGCGTTTCATTCCCCTACTATGGTGTGACGTTTTACCTCATTAAATTCACGCACCTGTCACTAAACTTTTTAATCGTTTCACTTCTTAACCATTTAATTTCACCCATTCTCAGTTCTCTGCCCGCGTAGCATGGCAGTAAGTTATCAGCCTATTGACCTCAAGGGTTTGGGTTCGAGCCTATCTACCTACCAGAACTATTTTTTTTCTTTTACACCTCCAAACACCCGTGCAACGCTGGGTATCCTCGTTAGTCTCTCTATATATATACAGACACGTGCATTTTTGTATGTCCAAGAAAGGCTTTTTTCGCTGGGGTTCTCGGAGGGGTTACTATATTCTAGAACTGTTTATATACCTCCTAGATCATAATATGTACGATTTGCGAATGCGCGTCGCGTCCAGATATATTTATATTGACGTTTTACAAAATTCTTGCTATTTCAGCTAGCCTTCTGTGTGTTGGGCTTTTTGTATATAAGCGAAACTAATCTAAAGTGAAGACAGTTGTTCCCGGCCCTCATGCCGGGAACGTCCAGAAAGCAATCGGCTTTTGATCAATGCGGGGGAAACTTCTTATATCAGACAATTGCTCTTCAATTGGACACTCCCTCTTTTTATGGGGAGCTGGTCCCACTCCTCCCAACATCTGAGGGAAGCAAACGACCAAAGTTGGGGAACGAAAACCAAGAACACAGAGTTAACTGCGGGATTTCTATTTGATCTTAAATTCGCGCACATGTCAATTTGTGTAAACAAACCCCAAAAACTGCCTCGCAGTAAAAGTTAACTGTGCGATTTCTATGGCATGATATTTGACCTCATTTTTTAATCTTTAATTAACATGTCAGGTTTTTTTCACTTTTTTTCCATCTTCACCTTAAGGCTCCTGGTTCGATCCTACCTACCTACCAAAATTTTTTTTTTAACCCCCCCCCCCAACAAACACCGGGGCAATGCCGGGTACCCCCGCTAGTCATATATATATATATATATATATATATATATATAAAAGCGAAAATGTGTGTATGCCCGCAAAAGGCTTTTTTCACCGGGATTCTCGCAGAGGGGAGGAGGTTGCTATTTCTTATAACTTTTTATATAATGTCTAAATCATAATATATATGACTTAAGAATGGCCATTGGCCAAAAACATTAATTCCGTCACCCTCAACTGGTTGTTTTCTACAGGGAGGGTTCGCTTTTTTCGCCGATTTTTTCGAAAGTCATCGTCTTTTTGATTATCTAGCCTTAATTTGAACCTATGTCACTTCCGGTTTGACAATGGGCACAGTAGCTAACGAGTCACGTTTTTTTTTTTTTCACTTTCTTTTTCTTCTTCGCTCAACACACCTACAAACACCCAGGCAATGCCAGGCACCCAGACTAGTTTATATATATATATATAAAAGTGAAAATGTATGTATGTGTGCGTGTTTGTATGTCCGCCAAAAATCTTTGGCAGACAGAACAAAATTTCACAAGTAAGGAAGACGAAGAGAGAGAGAGAGAGAGAGAGAGAAAGAGAGAAAGAGGGGGAGGGAGAGAGACACACACAAACACAGAGAGAGAGAGAAAAAGAGAGAGATGAATGAAGTAGGTGTATATGTACTAGCAGAACAGCCGGCGTTGCCCGGGCTTGTATGACATAGGTGGATATGTACTAGCAGAATATCCAGCGTCACCTACTTCATTCAATCCTGGGCTATGCCTGGTATTTTGCTAGTACATATATCCCCATATGTAATCCAACCCCAGGCAATGCTGGGTATTTGGCTAGTACATATATCAACTAACTTTTCCCAATCCCAGGCGACACCGAGTGTTCTGCTAGGAAAAATTCCATGAATTTTATCCAATCCCGGTCGATGCCGGGTAATCTGCTAGTGTATATGTCATGCTAGTCCTATGTAATACAATCCCGAGCGACGCTGGGTATTCTGCTAGTACATATACACCAATTTTATCCAATTCTGGGCTACGCCAGGTATTCTGCTAGGACATAAATCCAGCTATGTAATACAATCCCAGGCGATGCCGGGTATTAGGCTAGTACATATATCAACCAATCTTATCTGATCCAAGGCAAAGCTGGGTATTTTGCTAGGAAACATTCAATGCATTTCCACCTACGATTTCCAACTCCTCTCATCTCGAGCGCGTGGTTCAGTGGGGGAATATGTGGCTGGTTACCTTTAATGCATCCAAAACCAAACTCCTATCTTTACATCATCAACGCTCTGATCCCCATCTGGCATCAATTGTGATGGATGGCTTTCATCTGGGTGAGGCCCCATGTTTTGACAAGCTTCTAGGTTTGACCTTTACTCCTGATCTGAAATGGAACACGTACATCAAGTCTGTTGCCAAGGTCGCTGGAAAGATAGTGGGATCCTTCTACCGCTCCAGAAGATATCTCACTACTGATACAATTCGCTATCTATATAAAAGCCAAGTACGGCCAAGGATGGAATACTGTTGCCATATCTGGGCAGCAGCTGCTAAAAACAGCCTATCCTGCCTTGACAGAGTACAAAATAGACTTTGTGGCTTAGTGGGGGGTGCCCTTTTCTCTACCCTGCAACCTCTCTCCCACAGAAGAGACTTTGCGAGCCTATCCTTGTTTTATCGTTATTTCCATGGCAGGTGCTCATCTGAACTCCAATCTCTGGTCCCCCCTCGCCAATCTTTCACGAAAAACACCCATCTAGCTGAATCCACTGTGAAAAATTTCCCCCACTCTATATCTGTGCCTAAATCAAAACACGGATTCCATGAACAAAGCTTCTTTCTTAGAACTGCACGCCTGTGGAACTGTTCCGTCTGCCTGCTTCCCACCGGACTACAAGACCCATTTCTTGACACCCATTTCAATATCAATTCTTTTTTGGTCTGATGAAGTGTTTTTCCTAAATTACAACTCCACTGAAACACGTATGCAGAAATGAAACCAATAATGTTTGTATAATAAAAAGACATATACATATATATATATATATATATATACACATATATATATATATATATATATATATATATATATATATATATATTACAATTTACTGGAATCCTGGAAAAATCATGGATTACAATAGAAAAATGTGAGCATGAAAAGTAATATGGTTAAACTTAAACAGGGAAAAGAAAAGGACAAGATATTCTAGTAAAAAATATAATAAATTTATAACTTAAAATATTGCAGCATTAAAAATTGATTATATAATGTTAATTGAATTTTAAAAAAAAAATTCTTAATGCTGCAATATTTTCAGATATAAATTTATATTTTTTTACTAGAATATCTGGCCCTTTTCTTTTTCAGTTTTAACAACTAGTCCTTTACTTTTCCATATTTAAGTTTAACCATATTACTTTTCATGCACACATTTTTCAATTGTAATCCCTGATTTTCCAGGATTCCAGTAAATTCTCTTGTTCTTTCTTTAAATTCAGTCTTATTTTTGCCCCCCTAAACATAACATACGTAAAACAATGTACGGCATTCGTCTGCTTTCATACTGTTTCACTTGTTACTTCTTTTCGTGAGAGTGGTGAATTGGTAACAACAGCAGTCGCTGAAACGACATGGTTGCTATAGAAACCAGTCATAAAAAACGTTGCTTACCTCCTTATGAATTTTTATGATTTTGAATACCACTAAATTCATCATAACTTTTGTTTTACTGAACGAAAATTGAAAATCTTTTTTTTTTCACAATATAGCAGAGAAGGTAATCTATAAACTGTAATAATTGTTTGAAATTTGTTTGAAAAATGAGTGAGTAGTGAAGCTTTAATGCAGTACTAAATGATTAAAACTGCCACTTAACCATATATTCAAACACACTAGTGTGTATATATATATATATATATATATATATATATATATATACACACACACACACACACTAGTTGTATCAAACCAGCATTGTCTGATCTACTAAGTTCAAATTCCTTTTGTAAATATTTCTCATGTCTTGTTCTTCAGCATCTATGCAAACCTGGTTTTGCTTTAAGGAAACAAGATATAAATACATGGAAAAAATAAATAAATAATGAAAAAAATAAAAAGAAACAATAATTCTTACTAAAAGAATAAAAGTTATTAATATCAGCTAAAGACATTATCAAACTGAAAAAAATAAAGGAAACAAAATTTAAATAAATAAAAAGTCATCATAGTTTCAATGAAAAAAAGATTTTACAAAAGAAATATAATGAAACAACTATTAATAAGAGATTTTTTATTTTGATGAATTTTTTTCTGATACAGCTCTTTTTTTTTTTCATACCAAAACAAGGCACAGTGCAACTTGGACATAAGGGGCTATTATTTTGGACCAAATCTACAGAGATACATACACACTACACTTGAACTTCTGCAAGTCAGTACAGCCAGGGAAGCAGGAACCTGGGAGAGAATTGCAAAGTGTAGAACTTTGAAGCAAGAAACTATTCGAGTAGAAGGCTTTCTGGCACCTAGGGATCTCTACAGTGTAGATTTTGCTGCTTGTCAGGTTAGTCAGGAGTATTTATGTCAAGGGAGGGGGAGGGGTGTACAAGTGCTTTGAGTTCAGAGCACATTCCATTAAAATACTTGTAAAACAGACACAGTGTTGGGACATAGGTTGATGCTTGGCTGATAGTACACGGCCTGTTAGGTCATATGCTTTCTTTTTTAGACCTTGTTAAGAGCAAGAAACTAGTGACAGATGTACCAGTCCATATTTCGCAACAATACTTCATGCATGGGCGAATGGTGGATTTGTAAAGGTGCAGGATAGTCTCACATGTTAGTAATGAAGCAAATCAACTAGGCTAATTTTTATAGAGTTATTTTGAAAAAGCGTACGTACTGCAATTTAACTTTTGGTCTATATGCCTTCTTCTTTAACAAGATTCAGTAATTCTTTCAGGAGACTTCAACATGTGTACTTACTTGATGAAATTTATGATCGCGTTAATCAATTTTCTAACTTATTGAACTTTATCTTATATTCAATTTGCAATTGACGATTGTTGTTTGCTACAATTTGATTGGCTAAGTGATTTGACATCTTCTGGCAGTTTACATACACTACCAGAAGATGCCGTCGGTTTCATCACAAGTCATAAACTGCACCAGTATGCATATTATAAAACTGTTGGATTGGGTTAAGTATTACAAATAATATGGTACAACAATAACAAATGAAAATTGGCTTGTCAGAAGTAAAGTTTCATTTGTCAGTTTAAATGCTACAGAGATCCAACTTTTACAATAGAGCCAAATTATTTTATATTTAATACACTATACTGGAATGAGTAAAATTAATTCCACAAGCAGAATACTTTTGTGCCACTTCTATGTCTCCTTACAAAGATTAAAATTAAGATATAATGTTGCTTATGTCTTAAATAATTATTCCAATTTTGATTTATCATACAATTGGATTCTAAGATGTTTTAAAGAGAAATTGAAATTCAAGGAAATTTGCATAATTGTCGTCTAATTATTCTGGATCAAGTTCAATGCAAATCTAAAACAATTGAATTTTCAAACCTACCATCGATATTTTCTAAATTCATTGCCCGTCGGTACTGAATACGGAAGATGAAGGCATCAAGTACAAAAGCCACAACAATGTTCATCACCACCTGAAAATATAAAAAAACTTTCAGCATTGCTTTAGTTTTTATTCAGAAGAAACAAAAAAATTTTCAGAATTTATTTTATGTAAATTGTTCTGAACAAGACATGAAGCAACTTGATGTAAAGAGCTTGAAAAAAAAAAAAAAAAAAAAAAAATTACTTCAAGGTCAAAAATTTGTCAATGATAGGTGGTAGATGTAACAGATTTTGACCCAGAAAACAGCAATTCTTCCCTTTTGTCAGAAACATAGCTTATGGATTACAAATTTTCTCCAATATTCAATGGAATAAATAATTGAACTTCTATTTTATTTGTTTGCTTATTTATTTCTTTTTTCCTTTCGATAGAATTGTGTCTTAACACATATGTTAGACGTAACTGTTAAACTTTAAATTTGAAACATGAAAAGCTATCCATTAACCGAAATAGAAACCACTATGTTATTAAATGTCCATTTTTTATTGATTTGACAGTTCGTTTATTTGCAATTCAGATAATATAGCTTCAAATTAGTGAAGGGAAGCCGGTATGCATAAAAAACTGCAGAGGCTGGCCCTGAAACAGTGTGTATTCTCTTCTGACGACCTGACTAAGTACTCTTGTACTACATGCGCAAGTATACATTTATATACATTAAAGCAGGTTAATTTGTTTTTACCCATCTGACGATAGCTCAAATGGTAACAACTGATGGCACCAAAGTCATTTTTTTTATACTTTTGAAATCACTCCAATATATTGGGTACAATATAATAATCAATGTGAAATCTGTACAAATTAAAATACTATATTAAAGCGTATTTTACAACCAGGTCACACAGAGGGAGAGCATTACTATATATTAGGTACAATATAATATTTAATAGAGAATTGGCTCTATAATAATGATACAAAATTTGTAAGAATTATAGCATATTTTATGAATAAGCAGCCTACTAGTGTACTCCAACTTAAAAGAAAATTTAAAGAAATTGAATACTGGGTTAGAATGAGAATAAGTAAATTAGAAACAAAAGGTGAAAACTCCATGTGAAAATCAGAGTGGTTACATGCTATTTGGGTTGGGTAGAATTTAACTCTTGCAAATAAGTTTAATTACATAAAGGCTTAATTGCAACTGAGAATGGATGGAGTAAGTTCAGGGCACTTCTACCATTATTAGCCAGCCGCTTATCATATCACTGTCGACCAAAGAAAAAGTCTATTAGGCATGTACATACACTGTAATGATGCATGGAAGTAAAACCTGCTGTGAGGATCGAAGAGATGTGTTGCATGGAGAGAAATTATATAAGAATGATATGATGGATGTCTTAAAGACAGAGTAAAATCTGATGACCTCAAAGAAACATTAAATCTGGATTCTACAGGGACATGTATACAGAAACTTAGACTTCAATGGTACGTCCACGTTAAAAGAATGGATGATAGTTCTCGGGTCAAAAGAACAATCAAGGTAGCCGGTTGAGTTCAGAAGTGTGGAAGAAAGTGATAAAAATGGACCTGGAAGAAAGAAGGATAAATAAAGACTAGGCCAGAGATAGGTTACTTAAGAAGTTACTTTTTTTAAAGCTGTCCAAAGCATGTCACCATGTGAAACATACTTAACAAATGATGATTAGAAATATGAAATCCCTTTTTTCAGAACTTACCATAGATACAATGTAGAACATCATGAAATATGCTCGAACCCACTCACTTGCATGTATCGCGTAACCTTCCTGTAAAAAGAATAGAAAAAAATGTATACATCAGGGTTTTGATATTTATACTGTATGTTACGTAGTTAGACTAGCCAATCAATTTATCAGTTTTTATTTTAGGTTTGAGCTTCAACAAAAATCTTGGACAAAATAATTAAAACCCCAAATTATCATCCATCAAAGGTAGTAACATGCAACTTAGTTAACACAAGTTATTCCATTTATATCACAAATCAATTTAATGTTTAGAGTCTAAGTAAAATAAACACATAAAAAATGTTAAATATATTTAAACAGAAATACGTAATAGTAATATATTAATAAAAAAGTAATTAAACATAATTTAATAAACAAATACAAAATATCAACTAATATTTGCAACAATAAGTAAATGATAATTATTTTCTATGAAAATACTATAAAAAGGGTATTCCATAATCTTTTCTCCAACTTCCAGGCAAGAACACATCCTAGATCGAGTGGTCCTTTCTTTTTGAAACTAAACTAGACTTCTGGAAACTTGAATAAAATCATCTATACCAACCCAATTCAATACATTATGTTGATTTAATAATTGAAAATTATTGAATTCTCCAATGTTGTCACTGTTGCTGCATATCCACTGGTGTTTTCAACCAAATTGCATTGCCACTGTCCTCAAAACATTCAACTTCTCACAACAATGCTTCAAGCAAACTAAAACATCCTTCTAAAAAGTGTTTAATTTTTACGCATCCTCTAAATGAATAAATGCAGAAGTTTTGTTTTTTTTTACATTTGTTCATTTATATCAAAACACCTTAGGCTTATTTAGTTCAGTGATACAAAATACTTTCAAGCACATGATATCTATGGATCAGAAACTTACAGTCAAGACTATTTCATTTGCGTATTTATTTTATAAACAGTTTCTAATAAATTAATATTCTGTACGATTCAGTTATAATTTGATTATCCTATTTTCTTATATGCCATAATTTTTTTCATATATTATTAGCAGTAATAATATATTTAGTGATTTCATGAAAAATTTTTAAATTCCAAATGATAATTTTAGTTTTATTTTGATAAAAGAACGTTCCCTCTCTTCTTTCTAAATTACAAAATAAAAAATGAGCTCATATTTTTATATCTCCATATCTATTTTTCATAATTTTTAACCTTTAATAAGAAAGGTGAAAAACAAAGTAACCATTTCAAAGTATGCAGCAATATATAATCATTTTATTTAACCAATCAGCATTCCACCTTTGCTTTTATTCATTTCAGTTTTTATGGGGAATTAGTTTTCATTTAAGTTATAAAAAAAAAAAAAAAAAAGAAAATCAAATCCGTAGATTGAATAATCAAAAACAAATAAAATAAGACAATAATCTGTTGTCTTATCTTAATAAAATTTGACTATGTTCATACAAAATAAAGTTCCTCAACATTGAATATATCAAATAACACCGTGACATTTTTTTCTTGTTTTCTCTGAATTACCAAAATGTGAAATGAAAATAGTTTCTTTGCTTTTCTAGAAAAATTTTCTCAACAAAAATAGATAAATAATTGCTGCCTAGAAAGAGGGTATTATTTGCTAGTTGAAATAAATATAAATTTTCTTATTACAAAAATAAAAAAAACTGTATTAGGTATTAGTTGAAAACATGCACAAAAAAAAAAAAAAAAAAAAATCAAAAAGTCAACTCTTGAATTCTATTAACAATTCTCCAAAACATGACACCAACTTTCAAAATGTCTAACTTTCAAATTGTAATTAGCAATTCTCCAAAATACAAATCTCCTTAATCAAGTAACCTGACACAAACATCGCAGACTCAATCTTTTCTCTCATTAAACACCTGACATGGTTCCAACTAGTTAAGTTTCTGTTTTTATTCCAACAACAATTCACGTACGCAATGCTTATTTGCACACCTGAAATAATTGCACAAAAATAACAAGATTCTATCCTATAAGCGAAACACTGTGTTCAATTCTCAATGAACACACCACCACAGGACTCATTCTTGCAGACCCGCATGTTCCTACAAAAACAAATTCTGAATGCAAGATCATGTCAGAAACAGAAAGTCTAATGACACGTTATCAACATTGTAACTTACCATTATAATAAACCAGTTGTTGACTACAGTTAACTCAAATAATGTCACTGAAAATAAAAAGAAAACGATTAAAAAAAAATTGAAGGCCTTGAAGCTTTAATTTCTTATATAGTATTATATAGTATAATTCAGGTGATCAACCATTATTCTTTTTAATTATTTATGCCTACTAATGATTATTATTGCCGTGTTACTTTTAAATGGGAGAGTGAATGCTTCAGTTGGCAAGTAATAATTCAGGGTAGATAACTTGAATATGGTTAAACGACAATAACTCTTAAATGTTCTGAGTTAACAACTCGCTTTTCCTTTTTTATATAGGAGTCACCACTCTTACGAACCATAATTACTTTATAATTAACTAGCATGGTTGTTTGTGGGAATGGACAACAAAATGGAACAGTTAAGAAATATGTGTAACCTATTTCTTATAAAATCTTTATATCTCTATAGAGAGAGAGAGAAAGAGAGAGAGATGTTTGTTGTTAAATAACTTATACGATAAAAAACATTTTCAGGTAAGGTTTTGTAGCCCAGTGAGAAAATGCTAGACTACAATATAGTTATGGGTTTTATCTTTACCAAAGTTCAGCCAGGCTGATGACTGTTAATTAGCAAGAAAAATGCATCCATGAATAACTTATGTATGTAAAAGATTAAATATATATCCCTTCCCCAACTAAAACTCGGCTAAGAATTTTTATCCTTGGCCCCTAACAGAGATTAGACTATTCCTGTAATGACCTATTGCAGTGTAATGTTGATTCTGTGCAGTTCTAGGAGGTCTACCCTCCCAGGCTTTGTCTTCTCTCTTTGAGAAGGGTTAGTTTACTACTAATCGCCTGAGACGCCCTGCCGATGCATCTTCTGCAAAGTCAGAGGGTTCCTTCTCTCGAGCATAGACTTTTTCAATCCTACTTTCCAACTCTGGTGTCACAGTTCTTGCAGTGGGAGAGAACTTATACACTCCACTCCTCAACTGAAGATAAAACTATTTTTGAAATTTAAAAAAAAAAAAAACTCATTATATTTTGTCTGAAGCAATGGTCAAAAGAATATAAATAAATTATATTTGTGGATGTATCTTTTGTAGTTTTTAATCTTTAGTTAAGCACAAAACCTTTCTTTACATAATCAGTCAATATGGTGATGAAACCCCCACCCTGATAAGACAGTAAGAAAAGTGTTTCAAAAAAAAAGAAAAAAGAAAAAAAGACAAAAAAAAGAAAAAACAAAAAAAAAGAAAAGACAAAAAAAAAGAAAAGACAAAAAAAAAGAAAAGACAAAAAAAAAGAAAAGACAAAAAAAAAAGAGAGAACCATTATTTGCAATAATCATTGAAATTGAGGAAATGTTTATTATTTGATGTCTAATATCCATTGTTAAAATTTAATAAAAATCTGAATTTTTAAGAGGGGCTTCTAACTCTTTACATAAAACTAAATATAGCCAAAATTGCACGTACCAATTTTTTTGCTTTTATTCACTCCAAACAAAGCAAATTGTTAGTAAGATTTAAGGGGTTGTTGTGATAGGTTGCTCCCTATAAATTTGGCCGCTAAGCAGATAATAGAGCAGTCATTTGTTCATATTACATTTAAAAATCTGAACTGTGGTACGGGTAGGAATACAGGGAGCAGGAAGTAATTCCAAAGATAAGCGGTCCATTCAAAGAAGCTCTTAAAGTAAAGTTTTCCAGCATCTATTGATCTTTATCGTGAAAGGGGATGAGATTTTGCTGCTAGCTGGAGTTATTTTCATTGAGGGTAATTATTTTTTTTTTTCATACTAACTATTCAGCCTTAAAAAATATCAAATGAATTTGGAGGGCTAATTGCTCTAAAGGATAACAATGACCAGGAAATGAAAGATCATTTAACATTAAATTCAGTACTCTTGCATAATTTGACCCGAATTCTCGTGAATTCCCGTCAAGCATGGATTGAGCAAAACTGGTAATCATCGGTTTAAGTCGAGCGTTCTAACAGACGCAGACTAATTGAGAAAAAAAAAAAAAAATACAAATAATTAAAAATAACAAAAACCTACCTTTAAAGGACTGAAAATATTTTATTTCCACATTTATTTTATTTTTATTTATTTGTTTTTGCAAAGTTTTTTTTGTTTTTTCTTCAAGAAAAATTATTTTAACTGTAAAATTGTTAGGTGTAAGTACAAGTTTTTTGTTTCCTTTTTTGTAACCCTTTTCTTTTAAGACTTTTTGTTCAGTCAAGTTTTTTTGGGGGGAGGGGGGGATTCCACAGAAATTTTTTTTTTTTTTTTTTAAACTTTTTTGTATAGAGCGTAAAAAAGGTCAAATTTGGCCTAAAAATAGAATACACATGAAAAAAGATTAAAATAGCTTAAAATATTTCAATAATGGCATAGATAGAAAGAACTTGGTGAGCTAAGAAAGAATCTTTAAATTTTTTAAATCCAATTAAAATTAAGGAAATTATGACTATTTTTATACCTTGCACGTTTGGATATTTTTCCCTCTTTAAGACCATATGCATTTCGTCACATTTTTTACACTACTTTTTCAGTAAAAATGCTATATCTTTGTTAAAACACAAGATTAAGCAATGGAATTTGCTATGTAAGTGTATTTCTGTGCAAGGAACCAGAATATGCTACTGAAAATCTCCAGAAATTAATGGTTTCCAAATAATCTACAGTAAATGCACATAAATATGCTGCAATTCCTTAAAAATGCCATGTATCCATTAAAAGAAAAGTTAAAGAACTCAAAGCTGAATTTTAATGCATTTTATGCACAAAAAACTGAAATCTAACTCTAGGACTGTTTAAAAATGAATATATTGCAATATTTCTTTGATATTAAAGCAGATTAATATCTTCTATTACTCCTCCCCATTTGACCACCTCTCCAAAATATGTGATTCTACCTTTGTAGACAATTACGCGAAAACACTTTGAAATACTTTAATGAAAGATAAATAAAAATTATTTTGGAATTTAATGTAAATGATTTCCCATCTTAAACCATTCCAGTGTTTTAGGGTAGTTAACCCATTTTTTTTTTCTATGATAGATAAATACTGGGAGTTTTTTGTTTTCTAAAAGGCGATTATGTGTGGTTTTAAGAGGGTCTTTGTGCAATTATGAGGAGGTTGGGTTAATGATAAGACTAAGGGAAATTGTTTTAGAATTTAGAGTGACAGTTGATTTCACATAAATTTAATGTAAAATAATTCACCATTTCAAAACCATTCTAGCATTTTAGGACAGCTGACCAATTTATATTTTGTGGGAGATTAATCATGTGCATTTTTTTTTTTAAAGGAAAAGTCTTCTTTTTGATGCTTATGTAGCTTACCGGGGAATTTTATTTGGTGAGGAGCTCTGCCACTCGGACTTAGTGTTATTATTAGGGCTAAGCTTTTAGAAGGAGGCTTGCTACTTGTACCTAGAATTAGACGTAAGATTAAGCAACTTTTTTTCTTTTCTTTTTTTTGTGAAGAGTGTTTGACATCTATTGTGAAACTTTAAAAGAATTACAACAAACAGTCAAAAATAAATGTTATTCAGAAAACGTGACCTTTGGTAAAGTATGAAGTATTTGTTGTCCCACCTATTTAAATATTAAAAAAAAAAAAAAAGTACTTCTTCAGTTTATTGCTTAAAATGGAGAAACGGGAAAGTTTTTCATGAAACGTGTGTGTGTGTATATATATATATATATATATATTATTAAAAACAGAAAATGAAAATGACATATTCATAATTATTTAAACTGGGTGAGCGCATTTGAAAACCAAAACATCTTGTATGAACATGTATCAAAATATAATAGAAAGACATTTATTGAAGTCTCTTTAAGAAAATACAATTTAAAAAAAAAAAAAATTAAGTCTTTTGGAACACTGATGTTGTTAAAGCTAAAATTCTCTTCAATCAGTTTGCACTCTGGAGACAGAGTGTGTTCGAGATAAGTGGCTGCTATTTTAATTTTTATGTTTAATTTCAAATATTAATAACTACATTTTATTTCAGTACTTAATTTATATTTTTATTTCCTGATAGCGTTTTCTCGTCATAAATGTTTATTATATCTACCAAGTTGATTGCATAAACAGATTAGGAAATTGTATTCATTGTTAGTGCGTGAGAGGTGAATTCATCACCATACTTTCCCTTTAAAAACATGCCAGTTGGACTTTATTAAGTACTATACTTTTGTAATATTTTTGTTATTTCCTACTTCGCTCATAATTTAAAATACTGATTTCTCCCTCTGATTTTAACGACAGGTGCCCGAAGAAAAAAAGGCATCACCATTTTCAGCGATAAACTGTAGAAGTACCAAAAAACTTTTTGCCAAAATTGAAAATGAGTGAATTTTATTTTTATTTTTAATTACATTTAATGTCTTTTTCTACTGTTTTTGTCCCTTCTTCGACAAATATTTAAATATCGATTTTGCCTTTTTTTTTTTTTTTTTATAATCGGGTAGATTAGTTTCCATTCAATAATTATTTGCTGAAAACATAAGACGAAAATTGAAAAAAATATAAAGGATTGGTACCGCTCGTACATGTGAAGCAAAAAAAAAAAAATCATATTTCACATCTTCTGTTGTTCAAAGTGAAACACCATATTTTTTAAATTTGACTATCCAAATTTTTTTTTTTATATTTATATGGTTAACAAAATAGCTCTAATTAAACATGTAAGAGATTTTTTTTTTATAACCAGAATTTCAATTTAAAAAAAAAAATTCATCTGAAATAAAAATCAACAGCAAAAAAAAAGCATCTGTTTACACCAGGCCATTGCTGCTGCTATTACTAATACTACATTCAAACTAAAAACGATTTCCCCCCCACCCCCCGATATCATGTTTTTAAATTGCTACGTACCACAAGACAAAACAATATACTATTATTCTTTCAACGGATAAACATAGTAAAAAGATTGTTTTATTTACAAGTGGGTGTCCAAAGAAAATTTTTTTCAAAATTTTCCAAACTTGGTATATTGAAATCTATTTTAACATAACAAAAAAACGAGTGGCCAAATATATTTTGGACAGCCAAAACTATTAAAATCGACATTCCTTCTGGCTAGTTTCCAAATTTCATAAAAAAATTCTTACTACAAACACAGTACAGACATTTATAAATCAGGGGGGTGGGGTTTACAAAATCTTACCGAAAATGCCGTTTTATGATGTTAACATTTTTATCACTTTATTTGCTTAAAACTCTAAAAACATATAATGTATGTTATTATTTATTAATTCATTTGAAAATATATTCAATTCCGAACAAAACGATGTATTTTGAAAACTTATAGCGCTTTGGTTTGTAAAATATAACTATTTTAGCAGAAGCCCCTTGAAATCTGTGATTATCCAAAGCGTTTTAACATCCGTGGGTATTGCTACTAAAAAGTCCAATCTATCAAACCTTAGAAAGGCCAAATTTTAAAAGCAATACAGCAGCTTCGATTGTCATACAATTAGTCTAATAAAAAATGATGAAAAAATAATGAAATTTTTTCTGGTTTCATTTCAGCCTTTCGGTCTAATGTTTTATATAAAAAAATAAATAGTTTTTATAAATTTTGATTGTCAAATAATTTATATATATATATAGCTAAACTAAACATTAACCGATTTATTTCCTTGCCTGTCATTTTTCTGTTTGGCAAGTTTGAAAATATATTTGTTTGTCAGCTTTTGCAGGGTGGGGGGTTACTTACTTTATTCCAATTCGAATGTTGTCTGCTATTTCGATAGCGAGTTTTAATTGGCTAATCAAACACCCAGAAAATTAATTACAAAAAGAAATAAAAGTAAATAATCAGAAAATAAAAACTCCCCTCCTTAATATCACCGTAAAAATTACTAAAAACATAACAGGAATAAATAAATAAAATAACACGAGTTAGCGTTTCAACATTTAAACAATGCTCGGCTGACACTGATGATTGCCAGTCTCACCCAATCCATGCTTGATGGGAATCATGAGAATTCGGGTCAAATTATGCAAGAGTACCTTAAATTCATTTGCAAAATTGATTCCCTGACCCACTTTAAATTCTAAATTATTTTTTTTGTTGTTTTTTTTCTTCCAAGATTTTTAGGGTGCTAACATGTAATCACCTAAAAAATAAAAAAAAAGTAGAATCTTATTTTTTTACTTTTTTTTTAATTGGTGATTAGAAAGGGATTTCTGACTAAAATTAGAGTTCAAAAACATTTTCTCGAAAGGGTCATTATTCTATGAAACAAAGTTTGTAAAAATCAGCTTTTGATAATGTTCTTAGTGAAACATTCAAGTTGTTGACTTTTGCAGAAATTTGCACAATATCTTTTCAGATAGGATAATTAAAAACTGACACTATGAAAAGAGAAAACAAAATTCTAATTTTAATGCAAGGATTGATTGAGTTACTAGATGGGATATGAAAAATAAGTTGATACTCATCATCTCAAGGCCTTATTTTTAAGACAGCAAAAAAGGAATGGGCTAGTTTATTTCATCTTTGACAAAGATTAATGTGTCTTGGTTGGTTTCCAAGTTTTATAATGAAATTCCTAACAGGTGTGATAACAAACTTTTAAAAGAATAGGGGATTCTTAAGAAAAAAAAAAAACTAACGAAAATAGCCATCCAATGGTATTAACATTTTTATTACTTCATTTGCTTCAAATATATAATACAGGTTATTATTAATGCATGTGAAAGGTTATTCACTTCTGAACAAATGGTGATATTTTGAGGACTTAAAATGCCTTAGCAGGGCTCTATGGACAAATTTATTTTTAGTTGACCTTTGACAACTAAATATTTTGTTTACTAGCCAAATAGAAAAGTTACTAGCCAAATTCACGTGATTTTGGGAATATGACATCTTCATTCTGTGATGATTATGTGCATAAAGTTTTTCTGTATTTTTTTTTAATAAGTGTAATTCTAAATATGCAACAAATTTTATGTTGATACTTGAAGGTATAAACATTCTAATTTCTTCAGATGTTTTTTTAAATAGCCTTCTTTAAAAAAAATGTATATTGTTCTATTAAACTTTTGTTTGAATAATTTAACTTCATTTGTTTTATTAAAAAAAAAAAAAAAGTTGAAAATATATTTTTCACCGAGTAGTGAGCTTTGGAAGATTGTCAGTGAAAGAAACACATTATTTCTAGTTGTCACTTTGAAAAATCACTCGCAAATGCAACTGTTGCACTCGCAATGTAGAGCCCTGCTTAGTTTTAAAATATAACTATTTTAGTAAACTCCCCTTGAAATCTGTGCTTATCCAAAGAGTTTTATGGTCGTCAGGTATTGATATTTATTGCAAATTGCTAATTAAAACAATAAAATAGAAATCTTTTTTCAAACATAATCCACAAAGTCTTAACATATTTTGTGTACTAAATTATATACAAATGCCTTAGGTTAAGAAATGTTGATTAACTGATTTAATTTGATAATAGTATTTTTTTAGTATATTTACCTCCACTTGAAAATATGTTGTGAAAGTTGTTCAAATAATAAAGGCCTTGTAGATTGGTGCTATTGTCAGAGCGATAGAAATCTTCAACAGTGGAATTTCTGGATAAAAAAGGAAACAAGATTATATCAGTTAAAACGGTAAAACAATTTCAATATTTTATGTGCAAAAAGTAGGAAAATCTCATTGTATTTGGTTTAACATCAGTTTTACATGTTTGCAAGTGTTGAAGGACTTTAAAAAATTGACCTCCAACTAACCCTCTCTTTATCCAGGAAGCAGGAACTCGGAAGGAAATTCCAGAGTCTAGCAGTTCTGGGGAAGAAACTATTAGAGTAGAAGGCTTTCTTACATCTAGGGATCTCTGCAGGAGGAGGACTTTGCTGCTTGTCAGATTTGTCAGGGGTATTTACATTTAGGGGGTACAAGGGCTAGGAGTTTATTGGAGCATCCACCATTAAAATACTTGTAGAACACGCAGAGGAATGCAGCATTTCATGGGGTGACAGAGGCTGAAGCTTAGATTACAGTTCAGGAACTATCAGGTTGGCGACTCTTTTGAACCCTGTCCAGGAGTGAGAGACTAGCAGCAGATGCACCAGCTCAAATGTGACAGCAGTACTCCATACATGGGCGAATCGTGGCCTTATAGAGGTACAGGATACTTTCAGGTGTAAGTAACTTTCTAGCATGGTAGACAAAGCCCACCTTCTTTGCAGCAGTCTTGGCAATGCTCTCAATGTATCTGTTTCAACTCATGTTCTATATGAACATTAAGCCGAGGAGTTTGAAAAAAGTACTTTCAGGTAATGTATCTTTAGCTATAGCTATTGGTGGTTGAGAAGGTTTCTTGTAATTATTGAAGCAAACAAGCTTAGTCTTAGCAGTATTGAATGTGACCATCCATTTTTGTCCCAATTCCACTACAGTCTGGAGGTCTTCCTCTAGTGTTTCTATCATTGCCTTAGATATGTGTTCATTCGTTTTCCCCTTGTGTCTGTTATAGAGTGTGGTGTCATCAGCAAATATACCCATCTCAGAGATTATTTTATCAAGAAGGTCATTTATGAATATTAGGAATAATGAAGGTCCAAGGATCAATCCCTGAGGTACACCCGCATTTATATCATATTGTGTTTAGATTTTTTTTTTTATATATATATAGAAGTCACCACTCATCAAGACCCGAAGGCCACTCGAGGATAAGAGTTAATGAGTGTAGAGTAGACAATAGGACAATATCAGAGTAATCATTAGTAGTGGAACTTTGGTAAATTAGATTACTTAAGGGGACGGCTCATCAAAAACTTGTTTACATTGGACAGGTTTCTAACAGTATTTTGTATAATTTTTTAGTTTTAACTCATTTTTTTCAAACATTTAATAGTCCCACATATCGATAAACACTGCATGATTTTCAAACTGATGAAATGGTTTAAAGTGAGTAAATCCACGAAAAACTTTTTCAATTAGACTTCAACTGACAAACTGAAAAGGCACTCTTTTAGAGCAGTGGTGAAGTCTGTCCTTGTTTATGGTGCTACAACCTGGACACTTACCAAAAGACTAGAAAGGAAGCAAGCCGGCACATACACCTGTATGCTATGAACAGTGTTAATTGCGCATGACACCAACTGTGATCCTGAAAGTCTGAGGCATGTACGACTGTCGAGGACAACCTGGATTCTTCTCTTATTTAAGAAGGATTTAATTATGTTAAGTATTCGTCCAGTGATACTGCATGATCTGATTTTCCTGAGAAGACCATTGTGCCATACCCTGTCAAAAGCCCAGTTTTCTCCAGTGTATGGTATATACGTTCAGAGATTACAGATAGGATATCTGCTGTAAAAAGGGCTTGCCTAAATCCAGAGTTAGTTGGTCAGAAGTTTAACAACTGTAAGATGATGGACTAGAGCTTGATTAATTATGAACTCAAATATTTTGGCGAAGAGAGGAAGGAGGCTAATGGTGTGATAATTTAATGGGGTGGTTCTTTCAGATCAGTTTTCCAGCAGTCAGAAAAATAAGACTAGTTAAGGCATTTGTTGTATGGTTTGGAGAGGATTGGAGAACCTCAGCGGAGCTTTTTTAATGGTAAAGCCGGAATGAAATCAGGTCCACATGCTTTTGAGGTGTCTAAGTTTTTTATATATCATGCAGAAGGGGTGATTTTCAGATCATCTAGTATGGTGTCAGTCCGCAAAGGAAAATCAGGGAGGGAGTGGTTTGCTAGGTTCAATGTAGAGTTTGAAGCAAACCGACTGGCAAGCAGTATAGCCTTCTTGGTTGCCACGCAAACAATTACATGATTGTTGGATTGTGGGGAAATTGAGATTTAATCTTACACTGTACAAGTGAAATTTCATTCCACATGCAGAATTTTAAAGATCTTATTCTTTTTCTGGCATGCTCCTCTTTGAATCATACCTTCTAAGTGATAATTTAAAATGAGAATCAATAAAAAGGGAAATTCAAACTTAAAGTGCCACAAACCGAATCCCTTTGATTAAAAGATAATGTATAAAAGTGAAGCTTGGTTAAAGGTTAAGGTTATGTGTTGCATGGAGAGAAATGATATAAGAATCATAGGATGAATGTGTAATGTGAATCTTAAAGATATATTTAGATCTGATAACTTCAAAGTAAGATTAAATCTCAACTGAATAAAGAGTTGTTGGCAGAACAGGAGACTTTGATAGTATAGCCACATTGAAAGAAGGGATGAGAGTTCTAGGGTTAGTAGATGTAGAATAGTTGAGGTAGCGTGATCAGTTCACAGGAGAAGGTCAAACAAGTTATAAAAATGGTCTTGAGAGAAAGCGGGATAAATAATGTACTGACCAGAAATAGTTTAGTTTGGAAGTAGATTTCTAAAAGACATCCAATGGATGTCAGCATGTAAGATAGATGTTAAATCAAATGACGGACAATGAATGTAAATGATGCAATAAAATTTAAAACAAAACAAAGACAAAAAGCAAAGCAAACTGTACATAACAAAACCCTATAAAACATTCACAATAAACACTTGTTTAGCTACAATCACTGTCAACAATGTCCCTTTTATTATCTATTAGTGCCTAAAACAAAACGAAACTTTCATGAGCAGTTTCTTTCCTAGAAGTATTCATCTTTAGGATACAATATTGCAGGGCTGTTTCTCAGCTGACTATAACATGGTTATGTTCAAGTCCAATATTAACAAGTTCTTGTTGAGCCGTCTTCTTAATCAAATTCTGCCCAATTTTCATCATTATCAATCATCATGTCTCACCAGTTGTCTGATACTCATTAACCCTTATCCTCAAGTGGCCTTTGGGCCTTGATTGGTGGTGACCCATTGTAAAAAAAAAATACATCACAGATGCCAAGCATGTATGGCATTCAATCAACCAAACTCCAACCTCTGTCCCATCGATGAAATGTTGCCTCCCTGTACCTATTTTACAAGTATTTTAATAGAAGATGCTCTGAAGAACTCCAAGGCTGTACTCCCCCCTCCCTCGACATAAACACCTCCAATTAACCTCAAAACCAACAAAATCCCACCCCTACACTGTAGAGATCCCGAAATACCTGAAAACTTTCTACTCAAATGTTTTCTTGCCTTGAACTGCTAGACTTTGGAATTCTCTGCAGGGTCCCTGCTTCCCTGACTGCACTAACATGCAGAAGTACAAGTGTATTGTGAATAGACATCTTGCTACTCAACTCCCTACAAATTCCCTGCAAATTTTGTCCCAATTACATTCAAGTGGCACTGTGTTTTGTTTGGGGTGAAAAAGCAATAAAAAGAATATGCTTCTGATAGAGCACAGTTGAAGGGATTCTTTATCGACTATCACACTGTCATTATGCCTTAAGTTGCTGCACAAAAGGCAAGCAAAAAAATGGTCTACTTACTGGCAGCAATTAGTTAGATCCATATGACCAAACATTTCCATTCCAATGATCGCAAAACAATAGTAGAGCATCATAATTGTGATTGAAATGCTGAAATAAAAATTATATAAACATTCTTTTAGCAGAAAAATAAAACATGGCAAGTGAATAAGGGTCTTGGGTATTTTAGCTGAGAGCAAAGTGTAGTATCTGTTCTACAGTTGCACTTCATCTTTTCCATCTTTGGTTAGTAAAGGACTAAAAATTTTAATTTTTCTGCTACAACATTGAACGTGCAACAATAATGTAATTTGATACCCTCACCACCACATGATTATTTAGTCAAAACAAGACTAATCCTTTTATCGATGGGACCTTCAAACTGAACGTAGATTTTGTCCGACACAGATTTTTAACACAAATTCAGGCCAAAAATAAATTTTGTAAATTTTTTTTTCTTACTTGACTTGTATGCATACTCCAGGGAGCTTTACTATATGCTTGAAAACAAAATTCCATTACTTCTGATCTTGGATCAATTTTTCAGCTATCAACCACAGCATATCAGTATCAATATTATCTGGTCAGCTCATCTTTTTAGTGGTTGACCTCGTGATTATTCTTAAATGAAATTTTTATATATTTACTTTACATAGCTGGAGACTGATAATATATTGGTGCCTCTGTTCAGTCTGGAAAAACAAAGGATACCCCCTGTAAGGGCAGCTGCACATCTAATTGTGAGGCAAAGGTTGCACAATCCCAACCACACCTCTCCTGAATCGGCACTGTTTGGATCTAGTGGCAAGGAGAAGTCCAGGGCGATTGGAAACAATGCAGAGATAAATGAAGAACACATACAACACCTAGAAGTCCCAAATAGTCATCCATTTAATACTGACCAGATTCAGCATTGCTTAACTTTGGTGATTCTGCAGGAACCAGTGTGTCAGCGTGATTATGCCATACTAGAGATTGTTAGCTGAAAAACATTTCCAAACCATTTTCCGTTTTCAAACAACTTCATTAAGTGTTAATTTCAAAAGGTATTGATATGTTCTTCCTGGGGATGGAGGGTTAGGGAAGTACAAACAACTGAATTGTACTTACCTGACTAGTCGTGAAAAGATAACAAAAAATGTGCCCAATACATCTCTGTATCTCCGCTTGATTTTAAATAATCTAAAATAAAAAATAAACACATATCTAACATATTTGATGTAACTGAGTATGCATGAATGTACATATTTATTTTTGCAGTCAAAACTTCAGTGTTTAAGCTCAATAGATATTAATTTATCATTCCAGAGCACTTAGAAATAGATAACTAAATCTACTTAAATAAATTTATTAATTTAAAGAAAAAAAGTATAAAAGAGTAAACTCAAGAGAGCTTACTCTGAAAATTTTATAAACTAGCAGGCTGCCCGGCATTGCCCGGTCATAAGATACGCTTAAATACAATATTTTAATTCATGCAGATTACGTATTTATTATTATAGAGACAATTTTCTATCAATTATTATATTGAAGCCAATATATAGTAGTGAAACCAAAGTAAAAAATATATAACTTGGATGCCATCAGGTAGAATCGAAACCAAACTCAGCCCGCATTCCTTATCCTCCAAGTCACGCCCATACATAAATATTATATATATATATATATATATATATATATATATATCCATCTGTCAGCTCTCGTTTTAAAAGATGGAATCGCCCAATCATCAAAGATAAGATTCAAGCAAGGGCACAAGGTCCAGAGTTATATATATATATATACATACACACACACACACACACAGTGGCACAAATGTCTTGACCCATAGGCAATTTATTACATAACAATTTGCAGCTTACTCTATGTTCAGAAATGTGAAAAGATCATGCATCTCCTGAGTGTTTGGAATAAGATAGAAATCAGTTTGAACTCTGAATTATTTTGTAGTTACATTCTCATAAGTAAATCAATTGTTATATCTAAAATGTAAATTATAATAAATTGCCCATGGGTTCAGCCTTTGGTCTAACCTCTGTGTGTGTGTGTGTGTGTGTATGTATATATATATTTTTTTTATTTCAATATTCTGAAGATGTCCTCTGAATGCATTTTTACTTCAATATCCTGAAGATGTCCTCTGAAATAAGGACAAAACGTTGATTATTTTAATAATTTCATTCAGTTCTTTCTATTTTTCTCAAAACATATATATATATATATATATATATATACACACACACACAATGTAAGAATACAACACAAACTTAACCCTTTCTTTGTGTTCTTTTAACCATTATACGACATGTTTTAAGTCTCCAAGCATAGTTTTGGGACAATTGAAGTCAAAAATCACTGATCAGTCATACAATGATCTACAAAGCTATTCTTGTGATATGTGAGGCAAAACTAAATTGTCTTTCAGAAAATCATAGGTTTATATGGTTAATATACCTGTTTTCAACCGGAAAAAAACGATATAACTGAAAAAAAGGCCTAAAATGGAGATATTTTAGTGACAATTTTTGTTACCTCACCACAAAGAAGAGCCAAAAATCACTTTTAGACATGAAACTAAGGGAAGTAAATAATCATTTTCGTTCAACAATAGTATAAAATTGCATTTGTGCAAAAAAAAAAAAAACGCTGCTCATAGAACTCTTCGAATTTTACCCATTTTCCTCAATTACAGGCTGTGACAATTTTTCCCCGATTTTGGTCAAAAAATGCGTCTTTTTGGCAAAGATCCCTCTAAAATGATGACAAACGAAGCAAACACTGTCCCTATGGTCATTTCTCAGTAACCTTGATCAGTTAGCTTTCATTTAAGCTTTAGAACAGCAGCAACCGGCTAGCGGTTCCCAAAATATTGCATGTTTTGTTTGACCGGGTGAAAAGTGAAGCCGAAAATAATTTTTTCTGTAAAAAAAAAAAAAAAAAAACCTGCCTTCAATTTTCGAAAAATCAAAAATCCCTTATATACAACTTGTCACTAATATCAATCTGAACAACTTGTATATCAGGAATTTTTGATTTTGGCCAAATTGAAGACGTACATTTTTTTTTACCGTAATATTTTTTTTCTCCAAATTTGTCCCCCACCAGTATTTTTCACAGTTGATACCAAATTATGTGCTAACAAAGTGGTCATATCACTTCTGATAGGTTTCCACAACTATTCCCTCCAACAGGGTTGAAAACTAAGTGACTCACCCTTCATTTTTGCTTTGAGGGTTTCCCTTGTGAATGATTTATATGTCATGGTAGGCAGTATAGGTTGGATGTATAGAAGTAACATTTCACAGCTCCATCGTATTGTTTGAAGTCAAGGAATACCCTCATGAATTATTCAAGTGTTATGGGTGAACTGAAAAGAAGGTTTTCACGTGGAGCAGGTGTGAAAAATCCTCCCCTTAACATGAAGGAAGTTGTGTGAGATCTTCACTTGTATGTGTGTTGTATCAGTAGTGAGGAGAAACAGTTCTGACCTAAAAACTTAGTCCTTTTAACTGTATGTAAATAGTCATGATGGCTATGTCATTCTGATTAATACTTTTTCTTTTTTCAGAATAATTCACATAGCGACCCTCTCTAGTAACAACTATGGTTTTTGAAAAAAAGAGAGGGCGAAAGAAGGGATCTACAACAACAGGATACTCCAATTTGACGAAGGAGGAGAAAGTAAAATACCACGAAGATGCAGTACATAAACATCGTGAGAAGGCAGCAACAGCAAATCCACCATCTCCACCTCCAACAAAACTTCCATCAAATGCATCAACACCCTTAAATAAGGAAAAACCAACGACTTCAACATCTGGAAAACGTGGCAGACCACCTTTAGAAGCAGCAGCGATGACACCAAGAACGCGATCACGCCGGAAGACTGAGCAGCAACGAAAGCGACGCAAAACCGAAAGAGTGTCAACAGTTCGTCGCTTGCTGCAATTAGCAACTTGGCAGAAGAGGAAGGGGGCAAATACTGAACAGGAGGAGAGAGACTCTGATAGTTCTGCAAGTGAGGAAGAGTTGAATTCTAGTCGTCCTGCATCCGATGTTGATGACGAGCAGAATACAGAAGCACCACCGCAACCATCTGACGAAGCCCTACATAAAAAGTATTACAGACATCGGACTGTGCTGCAGGGTCTTCTGCCAACCAACAGTATGGACAGTCTAAAGATGATGATCTATTTGGTCAACCTGTCCATCCTTCCTGGCCCCTTGCAAATTGAACTGCAGAAGATTCAAATCAAGAGCGGAGACCTTAGTATCCGACAAGTCCGTTATCGTGTTGATAAACTTCTCAACAGACTTCCCAACATGAATGAGACTGAATCAAAAACTTTGCTGAGATATTGGTTTGGACTGTTGCTCGACAATGTTCTGGTAGAGCAGCTTCTTAATGATTACTCTGTTGTCATTCCACCAGAGTACATACCTCAGAGCATAACAATCTCAACCAAAGCTGCCTCCATTGCTAAGGAAATGGTCACAAGTCGACAAAATGTGTCTCAGGAGATTAAGAACATTGGCACCATGTACGTTGTCAGGGTGGCCAAGGAGTGTGGGCTCACCAGAGACAACCATAAGGATATCGACCATCTGGCCTCGGCAACATCATGTACCTGGTGCTTTGCACGGAAAGTTTTGTATGCTATTGCTGAAAACGACGAAAAATCATTGTATCAGCGCCAGATGAAGAACAATTCTGGTTAAGAAAGATGGCCTAACACTTATGATTGATAGGTTTTGAGTAATTTTTTTAAATACTTTCGCAATCTACAGGATACGGTCCTTGGGACAAAAAAACGGGAAGTGCGATTCCAGCCGTCATGAAAGAATTGCTTGAAAACATGGTTTCCCATCAAAATTTTGTATTCGTTTTTGTTTTATTGAATTCCTCGTGAAATTTTGGTTTAGAAAAATGGTATAACACTTATACATTATCTGTTTTGAAAATTGACCTAAAATGGCAATTGTGTCCCAAAACTATGCTTGGAGTCTTGAAACGTGTCATACATGCTTTTCATTGAGCTCTCACTTGCTACAGAAACTGCCTTATACTTTTAGACAACACTATAAATTGTCTCCCTTAGATTTGAAGGATAGGTTTTTGAATCCAAGACCTTGCACATTTGTTCCTTGAACTTAGTACATCCACTCCTAATCCATGCAACCACAAAACTAACCCGAAAAAGTAAATTATCAAATAAGACAAACTTGTTCAGAGAAAAAGATTTGCTCGATTAAGAGGAGTAAATAATAGAAGTTAAAAAGATAAAGGGTAAATTTATATAGGAAGTTTATTACATTATCAATTTAATAAAGGGCAAAAAATAAGAAAAAGAAAAACACAAAAGGTGAAGAAAGATGAAAGCTTAAGCCATGGCATTTCGAAGCTAAATACTTCTCATCACAAGAGAAGAAAAGGCATTATACAAAAATAAGGTCTCCCATCACGGTAACACTACATCTCCAGGATTATTTTTACAAGGGTCATTCCAAAATAAGGTCTCCTATTTTTCAACTCGAAAACAAAAATGCTGAAGAGCTATAAAGATGGGAATTATTAAAACGAGCGACAACGTTCTATAATTTATTTTTCTACATAGTCACCACCATTCTCAATGCACTTTTGCCAGCTTCTTTTGATGCCTTGGTTGTAAAAGTTTAGAGCACGCTTTGTCACATTTGTCACCATTCTGAAATCGACAAACCCATCTAACTGTGCTGGCATTAACTGCACCGGTTTCGTAGACATTCAAGCAGGTGCCAATGACTTAATTTTTTTCTGCATTGATGTATTTACTTCTGACATGTCCAGGATAGAGGTTGCTTTCTTAGTCTCAAACTGTTGATATCTACAACAGGGAGATGAAACTTTCAGGTCATGAATGCACAAATTCAGTCATCACAACAATGCAATTTGCAACCCCCTTTGATCCATTTGAATGGAATAAAAATAGGAGACATTTTTTTTTTAACGTCCCTCGTACAAGTTCTTCCATGGAATGTGCTCCAATGAACTTGCCGCACTTGTACCTCCCACTCCCCACTCAGTGTAAATATCTTGACATACCCAACAAACAGCAAAAATCTCACCTTCACTGTAGAGTTTCCAGATGCTGGAAAACCCTCTTATCTCATTAAGACTGCTTGCCATTTTCCTTCCCTACCCCTGACTGAATCAACATTCAGAAATGTAAATGTAATGTTAACAAACATGTTGGATAACTATCCACTTATGATGCTCCCTATAAATCTGACCCTTAATCAAAGAAGTCCCTTACATCTCAGTAGCATTATAACTTGCTTAGAGTGAATTAAAAAATATATTTATAGATCTTTTCTTCTGTTGAAACAAGATCCCAAAACAAAATCCAAAGTGTACATTAATTGACAGGTTACTTACCTGAGGAGTCGGAAAGGTCGTAGTACCATGATGTAGTAGAAGTTGTCATTAAACAGCTCGCCAAGCACCCCAATAATACTCACTAATGTAACCACAAAGTCAAATCTGTTACAAAACAACAAAACAGTTATAAAAAAATATATTAACACAAATTTCAATGAGAAAAAGGGAATTCAAAAAGGTCAAATTATTTCGTTTCCTTTTTTTTCAGAAAAAATTATTTTACCATACTCATCTGATTAAAATTATTATCCTTTTCGAAATTTAAACCAGCCAAAATTGAAATTATTTAAATTCAACTTTAATTTCTAAATTTACAGGTCGCTCAATCTTAATAATATTCAAACAATCTTCCCACCCCACTTTCCTCTTACCTTTAAGCATTCTGTTGTCCTATAAATACTTCCCTCTCCCTTTGACTGTGAATGACTGGTTTGTTTCCATATAGCTGGAAGATTACCATTGATACAGATGTTAAGAATGGAAAGTAAATACTTTAATGGTTGATCTGGTAGTTGTTTAAAGAATTCATATGTTATTTCATCTGGTCCCTCAGCTGTGTTATTGGCTTTTTTAATGAATCTCTTAGTTCATGAATGGTAAAAGGTTTCTTGTATTCTGCCTCATTACTTGTTTAATAGCCTGGAATTTTTTATTGTAATTTTTTAATTTATTTGCGAGCATGTTGGCCATGTCCTTTTTTGGGGGGAGGGGGGGATTATTTTGTTATTGTTTATACAGAAGTGGTTGAGAGAGGAACTAGTGTTTTTTCCTGATATTTTCCATATCATATTCCATATGGTTATGTCTTTGGTGCTATTATTGATTTTGGATACTAAGTTCTTCTATGATTCCCATTTGGCTTCTTTTATTGTTCAGCATGCTTTAGTTCTGCATATTTTAAAGTTATTTAAATTCTGAGCAGTTGGTTGAATTTTCTTAATGCAGCATGTCGTAGCCTAATAACTTTTTTGCAATCATCATTAAACCAAGGCCGATTATACTTGTTTGATGATTTTGTTTTAAGTATGCATTCCTCGGCTATTGAGATGATGGTATCTGTAAAGTGAGTGATCGAGTCTTTCTCATGTTTTCCATACAGGAGTTTGTGTTTCCATAGTAATTTGAGTTTGTTCCAGTTAGTGTTTTTTAAGGTTCCCGCAAGCAATTTTTGAGGTAATTTCAGGATTAAAGTGTTCTAATGTTATTGGAAAGTAGTCACTTCCACAGGTGTCCAAATGCACAGTTCAGTTGCAATCCATAAAGATATTAGGATCACATAGGTCAATTGCAGAGTATGAGTTTGTAGCAGAGTGAATAAAGTTTGCTTTTTGTTATATATATGCATAGATTATTATTGCTGTTGATAATATTTTCTATAATGATTCCTTTTTCTGTCTGAGCATCCATCCTCGTCTAATAATAAGGGACAAGGAAATTGGTTGATAAATTTTTCTATTTCATCTATAGGGTTGTTTTAAGGTAGATAGATGGAGCAGATTGTGACCGTTCTATGTAGGTTGGTTGTGACAGCACTTGTCTAAGTTAGTTTGTAGATTTATTTGGCTTTGTTCTGTGGTTTTGTTAATGAGAATGAATGTTCCTCCAGAAGCTCTAATTGTGTTATTTGTTATGTGGCTGTCTTCAGTGAAGCTATGGAGATTGATATTTTCAGATAGTTTTAAAAAGGTCTCTTGTAGGCATATTATAGTAGGGCAGAGATTAGATATTAGAAGTAATTCATTCCAGTTGGTTTATATACCTCTGCAATTCCATTCGATTATTTTGTTGGCCATAGTTTAGTTTTATGTTTTTGATTTCCTTTGGTCTTATTGAGAAGAGGGGTGTTTTTTTTCTACTATTTGATTGGGGGGAGGGTCTGTCATCTATTTCCATTGTTTCCAAGGTTTTAAATTTATTCCGGTCTGTAGTTGTTTTTACATGGAGCAGGATATGTCTTAATTTTTCATTTATTTTCTGTTTGGTTGGTGAGAGATTTGATTTTCTCCCTTTTCAGGGTGTACAAGGCATTTGTTCATTTGGTTTTGGGATGTTGTTAGTTTCCGTAAAGTTTTTTATCTAAATGTTGTGTTCGGTTTTTGAGGTTTGGTGGGATTTTACTTTCAGCTGTTTTGAAGTTTTTTCAAGTACAGCTTCAGTTGACAGCAGTTGCCATAAGGTGGCGCTCAATGCCTCAACTAGTTCTTGAAGTGTCTTTATTAAGGTAGTGATTCCCTTTAGTACCGTGTCTTCTGTTGTCTTTGGTTGCACCCATGTACAATGTAGCTGGTTCTGTTGTGGAGGCTGAGTCAATGATCTTTCTGGCTTCGGTTAAGCTTATGTTTTTTGTATATTTCAATTCATTCTTTTTTTCTTTGATCAAATTTTGGCAGAGAGATGAGTATGCTGGATGATTCTGACCATAGTTTGGGTATTCTGTTTCATGGTGTTCATTACTTCTACATTTTGAGCATACTGTTTTCCTGGTGCAGTATTCTTTGTAGTAATAGCGCTATTTTAGTTATTTGTGTATTGTCTTGTGATTCTAAGATTATATATTCAGAAACGATTGCAGTTTTATCTTTATTGCTTTCTGTGTTTGAATCTGGATAGAGTCTTCATTTTTTTGGAAGTCATATGAAGTATTATTTTCTCTCATCATCCTTGCTCCCCACCCTCCTCAGAGCCCTATATTGGGAGATGGTTCGCCCAAAGCATCTCAGAGATAGAAGGATGATATACTCAAACAGCGAGTGTAGTTGCTTGTGAGGATTTCCTTATTTCCTTGGCTCCAGCAAAGTATAATAAAGGGGTTTGCCATCAGTAGCATCTGTTCTTTCATTCTGGATACTTGATTGAACATAGTTGGCAATCTTCAACTAGTCCGGAACTTAACATTATTTTCTATTCCAGGACTAGTCAGATACCTGAACCTATGTCCCTTTTCTGTTTCAGTTCATTTTTCCTCTGCCATGTCCCTTTAAAAGATTTTAATCTTTAATATATTTTCAATGTATGTGCTAAATAGCAAAATTATATCAATTCAGAATAAATATTTTGTTAATGATTTCCCTGAGGAGATGAGCCTACATCGAAATCCATGGATTACGGAAATTACTCTAAATGTTGCATTCCTTGTTCAAATAAATTTTTGTTTTAAAAATTATATTTTCTGAAAGAAATTTAAATATAAAACCTGCAATATATATATATATATATATATATATATGGCAATTCAGGTACACAGAATATTCTGTGTACCTAAATTGCCACATATATTTTTATAACTTACTACCTAGCTCTGTGTATTGAGCACTGTTGAAGTAAATACTGAAAATTTACGCATAAAATATTTTCATATATTAATTTATGTGATTAAATGAAGTAGTCATATATATACATTTAATATATATATATATATATATATATATATATATATATATACATACATACACACACACACACTGAGGAAGATCAAAGGATCGGTCGAAAATTATGTGCTTTTGAAGGAAACATTTTTTTTTTTTTTTTTCAAAAGACTTTTTGTATTCCTACACGTCAACACACAGGAAATAAATACAGAAAAGATATAAACATTTATATATTTTTTGTATTGATTTTTTTTATATATATATATATATATATATATATATATACACACACCAGCAGTAATTATAACTTTTTACACTGATGATTGCATAAGCATGAAACACTAATATCTGTAGATGAAAATATTAAAGAATATTTGGGAAATAAATGGAATTTCAAATATATGTATTTTAGGCAAAAACAATTACATACGTACGTGTAATGTTGAAATTAGTAAAACTTTCAACAATTACGAAAAATGATTGAGTAGAAAAATAATTATAAAGAATTCTCGAATTATTACATTGGTTAATCTTAAAAGTTTTTAAAACCAAGAGAGGTAACTGTAATCTATAATTTTGACAAATCCACCATTTCAAAATAGAAATTGGCAAACCACTAATATCTGTATTTTGTAAAAAAAATACTTGTAGCACACCTTTTATTTGATCATTTTAGTTTTGTGAATTTTTACTAATTTTGACATTACATGTACGTAATAGTGTTTTTTACCTAAGATGCATTTTTGAAATCCTAGCACACAAGCATTAAGCATTTATTCAAAACTGAATCCTCAAACTTTCTCTCCACTGCAAAGATCAGAAAAATTATATGACACGCATTTTAAAAAAATTGATATTAAAAAGACTTACAAATCCCATCCTGTTGTAAAATACTCCTTCGGTCCTTTTCCAAGAATCTTGAGACAAGCTTCAATTACATACACTAAAAAACAACGATAAGCATAAAGTTTAAAATAAGAGTGAATAACAGAATTGAATTTTTTTTTTTTTTTTAAGTTCTTTGGTATTTAGAGACAATGGTTACCCCCTGAAGACATGCTTAATCTTAAAACTTTGAAAGATTTACAGATATGAAAGAAGTAGACACCCAACAAAGTTTAGGTCTTCTTTGTTGATGGCCAGTGCGCAGTCGTACAAAATAACTGAAAAGGTTAGAAACATCAATATTTTAATTTCATTAATATTTGAAGTACAAAATATATTAATGTATCTATCATATCACCAATTAAGTATGACATGCACTAAAGAAACATCAACTAAACAACATAAGAAATTGCAGATTTTGTATTATGTGGTAGGGGGGACTACAAAGATTGAGATACTCAGGTCATTAAAGGGTGAGACTCTCAGACACACACAACACAAAGTAGGTAACATTTACTTTCATTGTCCATGCATCATTCTCTATTTCAGGCCCTAGCAAGATGTGTCCTTTACTCATAATATTTGTAACAGTAATATATTTTTTGTATTGTTTTTTTTTTTTTAATTTTTTTTTTAATTACATTTCATCCCAAACAAGGCACATTGCCACTTTGGTGTAGGGGGCTACTATCAGGGGCAACAACTACTGGGGTACTATGTAGGGATTTGGGCAGCAAGATGTTGGTTCACGTTACACTTGAACTTCTGCATGTCAGTACTGTTGGGGAAGTAGGGACCTGGAATGGAATTCCAAGTTCTGGGGAAGAAACTGTTGGAGTAGAAAGATCTTTTACATCTAGGGATCTCTACAGTGTGGGGGTGGGATTTAGCAGCCTGTCGAGTTTGTCGAGGGTGCTCACGTTGTGAGAGCACAAGTGCTTGCAGTTCGTCAGAGCATTCACCACTAAAATACTTGTAGGACAGGCAGAGGGATGCAACGTTTCGTCGATGAGACAGAGGCTGAAGCTTAGATGCCAGTTCAGGGCCTATCAGGTTTGCGACTCTCTTTTGAACCTTGTCAAGGAGCGAGAGACTAGTAGCAGATGCACGATGTTTCTATAATCTTTTTTTTTACGTTTATGTTCAACAATAATGTGCATGTGAAATCAACTTTACTTTTGTGCTTCTTCCATCAATCACAAAATAAATAAAAAACACTTATATCAGAAAGATATACCAAAATGTGATCACTAAAAATGTAAACACTATAAAATATGTTAGTCTAATAAAGACAATAGTTAAGAACACACATTACTTACTGTATACAAAGAAAATGGAAGCTCCAGTGGACGGAAATTTATATTTTTTCACATCTGTATTTTGAACTGTAAAATAAATAAATTATTTGATTCAGCAAAAAAAAACTTTTGATTTGTTTTTGTTACTTTAAAGTACAATTCTCTGCAAGATGACAGATTTTATTAATTTTTTTAAAAAAAGGAAAATTTGGTTGCCCATTTCAGTCAATAAAAACAAAAGTAAAACATCCAATATATATATATATATACACACACACACACACTAGCAGGCCGCCTGGCATTGCCCAATCATAAAATATGCTGAAATATATTTTAATTTATGCAAATTTCATAAACATTATAGAGCCAATATTTTATTCATGCTTGTATTACACCCAATATATAGTAGTAACTTAAAAAAAAAAAAAAAAAAAAAAGTGATTTAGGTGCAGTCAGCTAGAATTTAAACCAAAACCTGTAGTTTTACAGCCTTATTTGTTACCGTTTGATCTAAATCCATACACAACTTTAAAATTACATTGTTTAACCTATAAATGTATGTTTGCACATGTATAGAAGAGCACTTTAAGTTTACTTATATCTGCCAAGTTCCAATTTTTTTTTTCAAATTCGATTCCTTAGAAGATATTTTTACTGGCTAAAAACCAAACTGCATATGCCCCACAGTTCCAAATCCCCTATATATCAAGTTTCAAGTCTATACCAAAAATTAGAAAAAGTTTGGTAGAGACCGTTCTTCAGACAGACAAGGTCACTTATATATATTTCTGAGATTATATAAAAATATATATCTGTTAAAAGGTATATGCCCCTTATGTCATAGAAAGTGTTTAAAATAATAAGCTCAATGAAGTTATGTTTCCGGCTTCTGAGCATATATACTGATCGATTTTATTTTAATGATCAAAGGAAAGAATCAGTACACAATCAATATTTCTTTTTGAATGCTTATATTTTTCCTTTATCGTCTTATGTCCGTTTCAGAACCCATAACAAAAAATATGGTTCTTGATTTATTTGATTGCTATTCAGAGACAATCAAACAATAATAATAATAAAAAGAGTATTCCAAAACTGTCTTCCTTTTGTTTGGTTTTAAAATACTATGCCTCTTTTTTATTAATGTGATCATCTCTGAAGAGCAGCCAAATAAACTGAAGATAGTATTTTCCACTATGGGTTGCAAAACATGCGTAAGATGATAAAGGAAAACATACAAGTTTTTGCAAACATAACTAAAATATAAACAAAAGTTGTGATTGATGTCTGAACCTTTTTTTGATTATATATATATATATATATATATATATAATATACACACACGAGTATATATTCTACATAAAAATAACTAAATTATCCTTTAATATTAATATTCATATGAAATAGCGTTTGAATTGGTAAAGTTAAAAAAATATATTTTTTTAAATAAATTTAAAAAAAAAAAAAAAAAAAAAATGGAAATTAAAAAATATTTCAAACTGAAAATTAAAAAAACTATAAAACAAATTGGTACAGAAAAAAAAAAAAATCACAGAAATAGATTGGAGAAGGAGAACTATCTGAATTGGTAAATGCTTTCATCATTACCTTAAATATATTTTTTACTTGCTAACTTTTGTGCGACACAAATACATATTTTATTAGAAATCAGGAGATCATCCTGTGTTTACAGGTTGGACCTAAATAGTATTTAAGCTAACAAATTAAATTTAGATTCTATCTCACTACTTTTCATTTAGTGGGGGGGGGCAAAGTTTTTATAGATTCATGGCAGTATTTATCCTAAAATTATAATTCATTCTAATGCAACAATTAAATCTTGTGGATAGCCATTTCTCCTTCTTTGCCTGACTTTGAAGCAAGTGGTCATACGATAGTTTTCCACTTTATGCAGTCCTTTACAATATTATCAAGTTGCAGATTATTTGCCAATAATAATCTATATTATATTTTTTTCCATTTGTCTGTTCCACTTTTGCTCAAAAATTACTATGCAAAATTTTACACAAGTTAGAAAAGCATTTTTCTTAAGGCATGACATGACAATGATTAAACAAAATTTTTTCTTAAAATTGAATCTAAAAATTACCTTGGATTTCTTTTATGTTATGTACATTGTGTTGCACTTAAATAAGAATAAAAAAATTTGTCTATTACTTAGCAATTAATGATATAGATATATAATTTTCAACTAAAATTTTTTCAAAAGTGCAACAAAATGTACATAAATTAAATACAAAATTATGTACATAATTAGATTAAATTTAAATTACGTTTTAATATCTTACTTTGTAAGTTTTAAAGTCTATAAAAAAAATTTTGTTTAATCATTTTCATGTATTGCAAGAAATGCTTTTCTAACTGGTGTCTCATTTTTAAGATTATATTTGATTTAATTTTTAATTTAAAATTAAAAATGAATATGGTTTTGCATGTAACAAGTTGAAATTATTTTTGTTTAAATATTCTACTTGGCAGAAAAAGAAAAAATTTTTTGTAATTAAAAAAAAAAATGATTAAAATCTAATTTATAAAATTCACTATGTCTCCATATTTTAAAACTATCTCTTTCAAAATAAAGTTGCAGATCGGTGCCAGGGGCCTTCAAATGATTGGATTTTTTATGGGCCATTCTTTTCTGGGTAAAAGTAAGCTGGTTAAAATAGTTTTTAAGGGGTAAAAATTGAAAAATCGTTATACATTTTGTACATTCATCTTAGTTTATTTTTAATCAGTTCATATGCATGTCATGCTGGTACAATACTAACGTCATCAGCTTTGAATGCTACAGTTTTGCTTTCGGTTTCGAGTCTAGCTGATGGCACCCAAATACTTTTTTTTACTTTTTAAATCACCACTATAATAATATATACAAAATCATATTTAAGTGTATTTTACGACCGGGCACCACCACCCACTGCTAGTTTGATATAAAATATAAATAAAAAGAAAAGCATATAAAATTAAATTTAAAAAAAAAAAACAAATAAAATTTACTCTTCTGTTATTCTCCTTTTTTCTTTACTCCCATTTCTCCTTTGTATCTCTATTTTCTTACTTTCTCAGCTAACATCTGTATATTCTATCTAGGGTATTGAGCACTGTTCGATTCAACACAAGACTTAAGAGTAAAATTATATTATAACACATACTAGCTGCATTTAGAGTATTAAGTACATTTGAATCAAGCATCCACCACATTCCAAATAGCCTACTATATTATTGCATGCACCTATTACATCAAGGGAATTGAGCACTATTTTATGTTGTATATATTATTCACCAAGTGTTCTACTATATTAATAATTTATTGCTCCAGATTTTGTTTCAGATTATTGACCAGTACTATAAATAATTTAAAAATTTAAAAAAAATAAATAAAAATACAGAACTCACCAAGATTTCCCCACCACCACCACTGCCATACCCTTTAAATATCGGCATAAAAACAGACTGACTAGCATCCTCTTTTTACGCTATGAACTCAAGAAGCTAAGTCACTTTTCTCTCCATAACTTTTGAAGTCTACTAACATCTGTGTATTGCAAACTTTTGTTTTATTTTTTCCTTATTCCAGCTTTGACTTTAATCCTGAATATTTGTCTCGTTTTCTTTATCTTTTTTCCTAAATGTTTTTGTCAAATATACTATTATTAACCAATACTTTTTTCCTATATTTAAAACAAGAAAAAAAAAAGAAGTCTCCTATGAAATTGAACATTCCCCAAATTATACCTACATATTATCTGAACTCAAAAACATGCGGCTTTTTTTTTCTCTCTAAAACATGCATTACTTCTAGCTAGTCTAAACTTAATACGTAACTTTAAAGGTATTACTTCTTAACCAGTTGTTTTAAACAAGTTTAAATAACCATACTTTCCAATTTGATAAAAGTTCCATTATAGCATATTTATTATGGGGTGGAGCTGGAATGCTCGTACATTCTAGCTCCAGGTAGATGAAGGCAAAAGTATCCACGCATTAATATAGGAGGTGAGACTATCTTCAAGTAATATCCTAAACTCGGAATGGGGCAATGGACTTATATTAAGTAGATATTAATAAGTCCTTCTCACCTTTTTTTTTTTTTTTTTTTTTTTTAAATGGAGGGTAGATAATGCATGTGGCAGCTCCAGTAACTCTCGCTTCTCCTTTTTTGTCCTTCAGTCCTCATTTCCAATGAGTAATTTTTCTGACAAAGGGTGAATAAAAAGCTGCTTTCCAGGTCGGTAGAACTTTGTGAACAGTAGCCTAAGAAAAGTCGGAAAACTTCTGTTTCTATGTCTATCCTTGTGGTCATGTCATTAACCACTAAAGAGGCTGTCCTATCAACAGGTGCAAAGTACCGGGGCGGCTGTATTGCCATTTGGTGAATGGATTCTGGACCATGAAGTAGTTTCTGCTAGGGCCTCTCTATGCCATACTAGTGGGTAATTGTTACGGCTTTGGTGCTACAAAAAAAAAAATTCTTTTGTCTTTTTCTCTTACTTTCCCTCTCTGTCCTGCTCCAACCAAGTCTATCAACCTGTTCCACAAATCCCAAAACCTCAACATGACAAATCTCAAAAAAGCCTAGAACCCCATCCTCCAACGTAGACCCCTACTACCAGGTCTCCTCCTCCAACAGCAGGGGTTTATGTTCCAACCTTCCAGAGGTTGAAACAATTACAAGAGACGAAATCGGACATATTCTTTCCAAGTGAAACTGGCATAGGGCCAACCACTTCCCTAGACGAATTCATAATTAAAGGATACTCTAACTTAACATCTAAATCTGACCCCCCCCCCAAGATCACCATGGGCATGGAATATGTGCCTACATTAAAGATGGCTTTCCATGTGGTAGGAATATCTCCAGAGAAGACCCTAATTTACCTTATATGTGCTTCTGGGTTGCACTAGCTTACACCACTGCATTTATATTTGCCCTCTACCACCCCCGCAACAGTGGTGTTACTATCTTTAAGAGTATATATGAGAAAATTGACCACATCCTATCTGCTCATCCTTCGCTTAACATTCACATTTGCGGTGACTTCAATGTCCATAATGTGGAATGGCTGACCCACTCAAATAAGACCGATGACGAGGGGGGGGTTCTGTCATGATTTTGCTACTGCCTATGACCTCCCTCAGATTGTTCACGAACCTACCCGTGTGCCCGATACTACCGGTCACTATGCAAGCCTTCTAGACCTTTTCCTCACAACTTCCCCTGAGCTATGTTCATGTTCCGTTCTATCTCCTCTGGGATCCTCCGACCACTACGTTGTAGCAGTTAAGATAAAAATGAAATGTAATAAGTCTTCAGACGTACCTCTAAACCGTACTGTATATCGATACTCTATGGCTGACTGGGATAGCTTCCGTACATTCATATCTGATCTACCTCTGCATTCCATGTTTAAAAAGGATGTATCCTCTATAGCATTAGATCTGACCAAATGGTTAATTGTAGGCATAGACCGATTCATACCATCCAAAAAATTCCAACAAAAACCTAACAGCCAGCCATGGTTCTCCCCAGAATGTGCTGCTGCCATCATGCACAGAAATCACTTTTTCCATAGCTACCAATGTAATAGATGTACTGAGACTAAAGCTGCTTTCAGGACTGCCAGTAACTACTGTAAAAGAGTAATAAAAAATGCAAGAGAGCTATATGCTCAGTGCATTAAATCCAAAGTAGCTGAGCAGCAGCTTGGTTCCCATCAGTTTTGGCAAATAGCAAACAGGATCCTGAACAGAAGTGTGCGTTCTATCCCAACCATTATCAATGGACCGGAGGTCATCTCGTCAGCAAGGCCAAACTATTTGCCAAGAACTTTGCAGCTAATTCTACTCTATGTGACGAAGGCTATCAACTCCCTGTATTTCCTCCTATAACAGACAACACGCTATGCAACATAGAAATATCTGCGCGTGAGGTCGCCAAGCTAATCAAGAACCTTGATTCCAGTAAAACAACTGGCCCTGATGGTATTCCAGTTATAGTGCTGAAAAAGCTTCAACTAGAACTTGCCCCCATACTTACAAAACTGTTTAAGCGTTGCCTTAAGGAGAAGTGCTTTCCAACACCCTGGAAAACCTCATCAGTATGCCCTGTATTTAAGAATTCAGGTGAAAAGTCATCTCCCTCTCAGTACAGACCAATAAGTCTCCTGTGTGTCATGAGTAAGTTGTTGGAATCCATATTAAATAAAGAAGTAATCAACCACCTCAACAGAAACAACCTTCTAGTGACATGCAATATGGTTTCCGCTCCGCAAGATCTATAGCAGATGTGCTAACGGTTATATCTCATAAGATTAGTGAATCTCTTGACAAAGGCTTCCTTTCCAGAGCAATTGCTCTTGACATATCAAAGGCCTTCGATAAGGTATGGCACAAGGGCCTACTTCACAAGATTTCCAGTTACGGTATCACTGGTAATGTTTTCTCAATCATTAAATAATTCCTCTCTGATAGGTTCATAAGAGTAGTGGTTGATGGGCAGAAATCAGAGGCCCACAGTATTAATGCCAGAGTCCTTCAGGGGTCCATCCTGGGCCTAACTCTCTTCCTGATCTACATCAATGATCTCCCTAAACACATACTTAAATCATTCGTTGACATCTATGCTGATGACATGACCATCTATGGCAACACATCAAAGGCCGTAAATGACAAAGTTCTCTCTAATTCTCTCTCCTCTGACCTTGAGCGCGTGGTACAATGGGGGAAGAGGTGGCTGGTCACTTTTAATGCATCCAAAACCAAGCTTCTATCTTTACATCATCAACGCTCTGATCCCCATCTGGCATCAATTGAAATGGATGGCTCTCGTCTTGGGGAGGTGCCATGTTTTGTTTTGACAAGCTTCTGGGTTTGACCTTTACTCCTGATCTGAAATGGAACACGTACATCAAATCTATTGCCAGGGACGCTGGGAAAATGGTGGGATCCTTCTACCGCTCCATAAGATATCTCACTACTGATGCAATTCTCTATCTGTATAAAAGCCAAGTACGTCCAAGGAAGGAGTACTGCTGCCACATCTGGGCAGGAGCTGCTAAAAACAGCCTATCCTGCTTTGACAGAGTACAAAATAGACTTTGTAGCTTAGTGGGGGATGCCCTTTTCTCTTCCCTGCAACCTCTCTCCCACAGAAGAGACATTGCAAGCCTGTCTTTCTTTTATCGTTATTTCCATGGCAAGTACTCGTCTGAGCTCAAATCTCTCGTCCCCCCCTCTCGCCAATCTTTCACAAGAAACACCAGTCTGGCTGAAATTACTGCCAATAATTTTCCCCACTCTTTATCTGTGCCTAAATCAAAACGTAGATTCCATCAGCAGAGTTTTCTCAGAAATGCATGACTGTGGAACTCTCTTCCTTTTGCCTGTTTCCCATCTGGCTACAACTTGGATGTCTTAAAGTCAAACATAAATAAATTCCTTACAAAACGCCCTCTTAAGTAAGACACTATCAAATCTCTAATACTAATGATTACTACAATACTATCTCATTGATTACTGTACACGCAATAACCCTTGCACCTGAGTGGCCTCCGTATCTTAATAAGTGGTGACCTCCATGTAAAAAAAACAAAAAAACAAAGCAATATTTAAAGTGTGCTTAACATATTTTTTTTTTAAACTTATTTCTTTATCTCTCATCATCCTGGAATGTATTTGTTTGAAAACAAAGTTTATCTACCACTTTGTAGAAGAATGTAATGAATAAAAAAAAAAATTAAAAAAAAAACAAAACATTTCATAAGTGAGCAGTGAAAAACTAAAAACCAGGAGGCCTCCAGAGCACTACTAAAACCAAGTTTTCTGCTTTATGTGTAATTTTCTGTATTACTAATTTTTTTTTTAAAAGACTGACAGTCTTATCCATACAATGGCTCACATTATATGCAAAGAGCAAATACATCTAATATGAAATTTATGTTAATGCAAATAGATTTGTTTTAAATGTTTAAAATTTTCCTGAAGACTCAAGATTTCTTTGCAGTGTATAGTTAAACATTACGATAAAAATCGTAGTTAAATCATAAATTACTAAAAGACTTTATTTTTCTCATTATGTCTACAGATTTTTTTTTTCTTTCAAAATACAATTGCTAAGCTTCATGGAGTTAAAATGTTTTCCCACCTTAACAGAAGCTTTTAATACTCTCACAAATAAAAGCCAGGATGCCTTACCTGATAGATGTACTGTTTCTATAAGGATCCAAACAAAGTTAGCAGCAATGGTAAGATCTGAAACATAAGAGAAAATTAAGAAAAAAAGGAATTGCCTTTAACATAATTTTAAATGGACAAAAAGTATACCAGTTACACTGTTTTGCAGTTAGTAATATCCAAATTAAACATAAAATTATTTTGTCAAATTTTCAAAGTCAGGCCCAAATAGCATTCAAACTGACAAATTAAAGTTTGGCTTTGAGTAATCAATTTTCATTTGTTATTGTAAACATGTCCTGTGCAGCAGTATGTTCTGCTGCTGTAGACGTTGCAGTGATAGATGCATGGTCAAAGGAAGAGAGGGGAACAGAAAACTGAATATCTTTAACCAGAATCTGATCACCCAAGAGATAGTCTCTTTGTTTGAACAAGAGAAGTACTTCATTGAATGGCAAAAGTCTCACTGGGATCAGTTTTGTGAGAAAAACAATGTCTAAGGTCATCTGTGGGTGAGCCTAGGAATGGAGACAGTAGGATCTCCAGCGGATGTTGGGAGCAACCAAACAGTGGCTGCCAACAAAAGGCCACAGTTAGTCAGGGTATGAAGAGATCCCAGGAGATGGGATTGGATGGAGGGGGGGGGGTCGTGATTGGCACTCCAGAGAAAGAGGAGGAAAAACGGGAGTTAAAGTTGAATATTTGAAAAAGGAAAGTTGGTTTTAATGAGATCTGGCGCACAGTTGGTTACCGACCCCCAACAGTTTTGAATGCAGAAATAGATACTGTATTATTTAGATTACTGTTCTTATATTGGGTGTTATTCTCACGTTTCAACTGATATAACCTCCAACCTTCTTGAGGTGTATCTTGTTGAACTCCTGAATCTTTCTGTCAAACTAGAATTTGTACAGTATTATGAATGGAACCTTTTATTTAATTCATGGTGGTAACATGCTCTCGTTCTGTCAGCCATGATCAGTTAGAAGACTTAATTTGAAATTATATTACAAGTATCACCCACATTAACAAGTTCTTGATGATCCGTCCCCTTAAGTAATCCAATTTATCAAATTTTCACTACGATATTGTCCCATTGACTAATGTACACTCATTAACCTTTATCCTTAAGTGGCTTTTAGCCTTGATAAGTGATGCCTCCTTTGTATAAAAAAGATTGAATCTTCAACCTCCAGAAGAGTGTTACATAGAACTGAATTTTTAATATTTCATCCTTTATGCCATGGGTTCTTGCAGTACTAAAAGATGCAGAGCCAACAAAGAAATCTACTGGTCCTATGGTTGTAACCATATAAAAATGAGGAACTGAGCCAGACACATCCAGCTAGCTTCCAGTAGGAAAGAAACCGTGGTTTGATTTAAGATTCATACTCGTAGCCAGTACAGTTCAAGGGAGATAACTAAATTAGTAGAAGAGACAACTTGTCAGAGTCAAGAATAACTTTGTCAAAGGAAAAATAATAAACGTACAAAATAAATTACAAAATATAACTCCATATACTTACAGATGTAATATTCAAAACATTTGTGGGTCACCAATTTATACAAAGCTGAAAAAAAAAAAAAAAAAAGTATTTTAGTAAATTATGATTTAACTTAAATTTTTTATTGTACCAGTAAAACAATGCATTTCAAAGAAATCTTGAATCTTTTGGAAAATTCTAAACATTCAACAAATCTATTTAACAAAAATCTGACTAAAATGTACATCTATTCATATAATGTCTGCTAGTTGCAACACTGATTTTAGAAAAATCATTATGTGTCTTGTGAAAAGGATTATTTTGATGGCAAATTAGTCATTTGGTACAGAAACCAAATATCACTTCAAATCCACAGTAAAAAATTTCCCCCACTCTTTAACTGTGCCAAAACCAAAACGTAGATTCCATGAACAAAGCTTCTTTCTTAGAAGTGCACGCCCGTGGAACTCTCTTCCGTCTGCCTGTTTCCCACCTGAGTACAACTTGGATGTCTTCAAGTCCAACATAAACAAATTCCTGATGAACCGCCCCCTTAAGTAAAACACTTTATCAAATCTCCAATACTAATGATTACGATACTATCCCATTGATTACTGTACACGCAATAACCCTTATCTCCGAGTGGCTTCCAGGCCTTGATAAGTGACGACTTCCATGTAAAAAAAAAAAAAAAAAAAAAAAAAAATTCAATATAAAACATTGTTACTTTTAAGAAGAAAAATTTGATTAAGTTGAACTTATTTTGACTTCCATTTTTAACAAAAATCATGCCAATGTATACAGAGGACAAGTTCCTTCTGATTAATAATTACATAATTCCAGTTTAATTTTAAAACTATATAAACAAAAAATAGTCTTTGAAATGCTTTGCGTTTCAAAATGGTTTTATCTTTAATAAAAATGTTATAATCAAAATACATTTTTAGTCTTTACTTTAAAAAATTTTTTTAAGAATGATTTTATATTTTAAAAATTTACATAAAAAAGTTTTTACATTTAAATGTTTTTTTTATTACATATAAAAACCCGTATCCAATAAATATTACAAAAAATATTGACTTTAATTTGCCAGCACCAGAGGAACTTTTGCAGATGACAATGGAAGCTTCCTTTGCTTGCCCATTGCATGGTTCTGAATTTATGATTACACTAACATTTTAAAGTAAAAATTAAAAAATATTTTTATTCAACTTTTTTTTTTTTTTTTTAATGTTTATTCACCCCAAACAAGGAACAGTGCTACTAGGTCATAAGGGGCTACTATTTGAGACTAGATTTGCTGGGATACTATGTAGGGAGTTGAGCAACAAGATGTCTGTTCACATTATATATGAACATCTGCAGGTCAGTACAGTCAGAGAAGCAAGGGCCTGGAAGGGAATTCCAAAATCTAGCAGTTTGAGGGATCTCTACAGTGTAGGGGTGGGATTTTGCTGCTTGTCTGGTTTGAAGATATTTACGTCAAGGGAGTACTAGTGCTTTTGAATTCGTCTGAGCACTTACCATTAAAGTATTTATGAAACAGACACAGGGATGCAACATTTTAGCGATGGGACAGAGGTTAGAGTTTGGCCGACAGTACAGGACATATTAGATTGGTGACTCTTTTTGGAACACTATTTTGGAGCAAGAGACTAGTGGCAGATGCACCAGCCCAGATGTGGCAATATTCAATGCATGAGTGAATAGTGGCTTTGTAGAGACACAGGATACTCTCAAGTGTGAGTAACCTTCTAGCAAGGTAGAGAGGCCACTATCCTCGCAGCAACCTTGGCGATTACCTCAATGTATTTGTACCAATTCATGTCTGTGAAAATTAAGCCTAGGAGCTTGAGCGAAACACTTTCAGGTAGTGTATCATTAGCTATGGTAATCAGTGGCTGAGATGGCTCCTTGTAATTATTAAAGGAAATAAGCTTTACCTTGGCAGGATTGAACATTACAGCCCCATTCAACTACAGACTAGAGGTCTTCCTCCAGAGGTTTGCCCATTTCTTTATATATATGTATTCATTAGTTTTCTCCCCGAGTCTGTTAGAGAGCATAGTGTCATCAGCATCTTATATGCATCTCAGAGACAATTTTAAAGGTTAATTTTTTATGAACAATTTTAAAATTAAATTCCAATCATGCAAGTACTAATCAGAATGCCCAACTTTCGCTAAACAAAAAGTGGAAATCAAAATGAAATAAGTTTATTAAACTCAACCGAAAATTCCCTTCTTAATCGATACTACTATAAGTATCAAAATCAGGTAATTTAAGTAAAAACAACCCGATGATTAGTGTCTATATAGTAAATGCACACTCATGACAAATGAGGGAGGTGACAGTGGCTCAGTGGTCAACAACACAGACTGACAAGCCAAGTTTGAATTCAGTTCATTCTACTTTCATTTAAGCAACCTTTACATGGTCCTTTTTGTAAGTACTCAATGTCTTTCTAGAAAGAATTCTAACTAAAAAGATATCAGTGAAACCAATGCCAAAAATAGAATCATCCAATTCATACTGAATACATTTTAATGGTTAGATTTACATGAATCTATTAAAAATGATTAGACAATCATTGTTGATCCAATGGATTGAACTAGATTACACTCCAATCTTATTTAATATCTGCACTCACTGAGGAGTCAAGTAAATATTTTCTATAGATATAAAAAGAAACCAACTTACCTCTGAAGAGAACATTAAATGGAGGCTTAAAACCTGTAGACCAAATTGAGTCATCATTTTTTATCTAAATAAATTTAAAAAAAAAAAAAAAAATTCTCAAATATAAAACAAAAATACATTTTTTTATCCTGCATAGAATATTTTTATGAGGAGAATAAAAGGTAGATTGGGTTTCTTGTTTTTGTGATAGTGAAGAAAGTAAAATGTTAACAAGGCCAATCATTAATTCAGTTTGTGTTAGATTTATGTACCATTATACTATTAAAAAAAAAAAAAAAAAAAAAAAGTGGCATTCGTGATTATTAAAAACGTCCTTATGCTCTATTAATTTGTCCTACTGTCTACTGGTGCTATACAAATTCTTTGTAGTCATCCTACTAGACTGTATTTTTCTCCATTGCACAAAATGGAAATGCCAGTTCAGCATCTGTTGCCTTGTCGGAAGCTTAAATGTAAGTGTATAAAAATAATGTTAAATACAGAATTTTCCACATTAAGCGAGAATAAGGAGAAATCAGAAAATTGCATTCGAAGAGAGCTACATATTCAAGATGTTTCACCACAGATAGGAAATCACCTAAGATATGCAGGATATAAAATGTAAATAAAGACTTCATTTTCATTAGTTAAACACAAAGGTGTAAATAACGGTGCTACTCCTTTTCCAGGATTATTCAATTTATTCTGTTCAATTTTTAGAAAGGGCCATTTTTTATGGAAGTTTAATGTGAAATGATCCCCGATCACAAAATTACGAAAAGGTATTCATGAACTGGATATTTTTTAGATATCAAAATTTCAAAAACAAGGAGATGCTGCTTCATTATCTGTTGCTTTGTAGAAAAATTAAATATAGGTTTGTAAAATGTTGAAAACGGAATTTTACACATTAGGTTAGAGTAAGGAGAAATTGAAAACTTCCATTAAAAGTGAAGAGTAGAATTAGAGCTATGTACTATAATGTTGCATCACAAAGTCTTCAGAGACATGTAACAAATAAGCTGATAAAATCTTGTTTTTTAACAAAGGAGAATGATCATGTTTGGAACAGGTGTATATTGCTGATTTTTTTAATTATTTGGAATTTATTTAATCCACAGAGTTGTATGCTCTTCTGTTAAATAGTAAATGGTATATTTGCTAGTACATATCTGATGATTTGGATTAACTGAGCAACGCTGCCACATATGCAGGAAATTGAGGTTATGGAGTTGGCATATTCACTTAGATGTTACCTTAACCTACTATTCTATTGCTAGAAACTGATGTGATGTCACATAACTCAAAAAGAAAGGGTGCATGTTTGTTGAAAAGAAATGACTGAAGAATCTATTATAAACCACAGAGCCAAGGAGATGTTTGTAGCTCTGGAAGGCCTTCCCCTTGCCATTAGCAGATGAGAAGGCAACGTCAACAGCTTAATAAAAGGCTTCAAGTGCCTCAGTCACAAGAAAGGCAGAAACACAAGGTATGATTTGATCGATTTGCACTCGATAACAAACATGCATTTTATTTGATTGTGATATACAAGAAATTAGACCTCTCCTTGGAGGAGGAGTACATGCAAAACTCATTTCATCAACCACGACTGAGTAAGACCATCAACTTCTAGAAGATCCATTTAGAATTAATTATTACTTAGGTTCTTGCAGATGATTTTAAGAAAACGCACCTGAAGATCCTCATCTGACATTAGCAGAGAAATAGAAACATTTAGACATCTAAAAGATAAATATAACATGTCTGATGTTAAGACTTTACAATGCATTAATAGTTTCTTCTAATATAGTATATGCAGGTGAAATATGGATTATATACTGACAGAGAATGAGAGGAAACTCAATATCTTGGAAATTAGATATTTAAAAGCTATACTGGGAGAAACTTTGTGAGATAGATGGAGTAATATATGTAAAAGAAGGTTTAATATTAATAGATCCGTTATTCGAGGAAAGAGATAAGCGTAAAATCCAGCTATGTAAAGAAATCATATCAAGGAGATTTTATTCCAGAAACTTCAAGAGACGATCATCAAAAAGACTGTCAGATTACCCCAGCCAAAACGTTGCAAGAATAACATTTGATACATAAGAGCAGTAGTCCGAATGATCCCAAATCCTGTTGCAGGTTCTATTCTCCTCTTCCCTAGACTTCAAAGAACAATGAGAAAAAACTCTTTTACAGTCTCATAAATATTTTATTTTTGTTTTTTTGCAATGGGAGACTTACCTTCCATTTTAACTTGCAATATTGGTAAATGCTAAAAAATTCTTCTAGATTCAAAGTACCATTTTTGCGAATATTCATTCCTTTGAAGAGCAAATAAACATCTTTGCGACCTAAAGACAAAAATAAATTCAACACAATTATTTAAACTTAAAGTTACAAATTTCAAAAGAACATAAAAATACAAGGTGAGGATGACATGCTAATTTTATGCATATTTTTTTCGTTTCGCGTTATCAATCCAGCTCGTTTGACTCGCTGGTTTAGACGTTTCCAATTCGTTGTTTTAATACTTCATTTAATACAGCATCCTATTCCAGGAACTTCTTTCCAAGAACTGCAAGATTGTGGAACCCTCTTCCTGCTCACCGTTTTTCTTCAACCTACAACCTTAATTTTTTCAAGACTAAGGTCAATAGGCATCTAGGGACTTTACTATAGTCATCTTTTGTTCTTGTTAGCACTTTACATCAAGTGGCTTCATGCCTTGTTTTGAGCGATCTCGGTACAAAAAAAATGTCTTCATGAAAACAGACAGGTTTAAGTTTGTTTGTTTTTTTTGTGAAATAATTGATACATGAGAAAATGTGACAGGAAACCAAAGTTTAAAGAGGATAAGACAACACAAAAATTGCATGAGCAGCTCTTTTAGCATTTTCTGTTAAGGCTATCTAAGGCACTTAGTTAAAAACTACCTCCTCAAATTGAGAAGGAAAAGCCTGGGAGAGTAGACCTTGTAGATCTAAAGAGAATAAATACAGGTACTTATCCAGTTTATAACTCAACCTCCAGCAACTTCACATCTGCATCTTTTCTAAGTACATCTACAGCTGTTTACATAGGTTACGTAAACAGCTGAGAAGTGCACTTAAAGATTAAAAAAAAAACACTTCCATTATCTTCCCTGATTAATTTTACATAATACTTGTCCATTTCATGAACATTTTCTATCCTTTTTCTATATGGCATACACAAATATTGAGTTTATATAATATATACATACACACCATTAAAATAAAACATTTCCAATTCTGTATTCACCAACAGATATTAAGAATCCTATATTCAAACATAGATATCAAGAATTCTGTATTCAAGTATAGATAATTAATGAATAGAGCTCATTCAGAGTGCTCAATAGTGCAATACTTACTTTTATTTGGTCTGAAATATTTCATCATTCCCATAAAATGTTTTAACTCAATATGCATAGGTTTCTGTAAAAAAAAAAAAAAAAAAAAAAAAAAAAAATACATGTCAACAAAATACTGTTTAATACTACAATATTTTATTTTTAATACTAGCAGGACCAATGTACCGGCATTGCCTGGTGGAAAGATGGCAAAATGATTACACAAAACCAGAAAGAATATATTCATAGTACTGATATATTTTTGTTTTGTTTTTATGATGTGGTTTATAAGAAATGAAACCCTGCTAATAAAAAAAATCCTAGACAGCATGTTATTTAGGTGTAAAACCATGGTGCTGGTTATATTCGATAAAGGAGAAATCCATTTAGATGGAGGTATTTTGTTTTGTTTTTATGAAGGGTTCTTAAGGAATGAAGGCCCATTAATAAAATTAATAATTAAAAAAAATATATTTTAATTATTTTTTACCATATTATCCTATTCCTTCATTCTCGTTTCATATCGAAATGTTGTTAAGCCAGTTTTTCTATATTTGCATTTTGTATGATTCTGGCTCTTCTGAGGGGAAGCATTTAGCTGCTCATCTTCCAACTAAAAATCAGAATCTCATCTCATTGAGATTTAAGTATAAACCCACTTTTTATCACGTTTCTGAATTTTTGAGATGAGGATTGGTTATTCGTATTATTTTGATTCATCGGACTACTGTTCTCATCTTGAGTGTGATTTTCACAACGTTTCGGTCGATATAACCTCCAACCGACCTTCAGGTGTATCTTGTCGAATTTGGGAATGTTTCTGTCGGACTCGGGAATTTGGACGGAATTTCAAGTGAAACCCTTTATTTACTTCACGGGGGTAGTATGCTCTTGTTCCATCAGCCATGACTGGATAGTAATTCGCAAATGTAGATTTCGATCACCCACACTGAGGATTGAACCTTCAACCTTCAGGAGAAGGTCACTTTTACAATCGATTTTTCCCCAGTACTCTAATCATTGCGCCACGGGTCCTTGCGGACAAGTCTAGTATGAATTTTAGAAGCCTTAAACCTATTTTTATTTCTAGTTGTAAATATCACTATTTATTACTAATTATTACTATATATCTATCTCTATACTTATTACTTGTATATATCAATGTTTTTACTTATTATTTGTACATAGTATCTATTGTTTATAATTACTGGTTCCCATATTGTATTGAATTATATACTAGGTCTGCTTAGCAGTTGGTTATTCCCCAGCATATGTGCTGCTTCTTTCAGTCGTCTTACTCTCCACCGTTCCTCTCTGTCTATAATTTTTACTTCGTCCCATAATGGTAGAAGATGGTTTCCCTTTTCTTCAGTAAGATAAAATAATTTCTCAAACTAATTTGATCAAACTGCATTTTTTTTCTTTCTTTCTAATAACATGTACCAACATTACATAAAAAGAAAACAAAGTGATAAACTTAAATAAAAATCAAATGATTTTGTAGAATGAAACTTATTGATGACCAAAACCGATGATCCAACATACTTTACTTTATTATATAGATGAAATATAGAAAAAAACATCCTTAAAAAATTTTTTTTTAAGTTTGAAGAATCCTGATTTCCTTGATAAATCAAGAAAAAAATATTCTTTTCAAATGTTAGATGGAATTTAAAATTTTAATTGTTAAAATACAAGTTTAAAAAATTAAAAAATATTTAACTCACAGATTTGCTGACAAGTAAACGGAATGCATGTTTACATCCGATTCTTTTGTGAAAGAAAAGTTTACGAACTTTCTCTTTTTCAAGCGATGAAAAAGTGTCGTAGACAACGGCCAGAAGCTTTGGAAAAAAAAAAAAAAAAAAAATTTGATAAGAGTTTAAAGGACAAATAAAGGGAGACAATAAATTCCAGATGCATTAAAAAAATTTTAAATGAAAAATTATCAAAAGATTTCATGTTTTGGAATTTTTGAGATCAGGATCTACAAATTCTTACCTGGATTATTCGGACTACTATTCTCATGTTTAATGTTGTTCTCATGTTTCGGCCTTTGTAACTTTTTTTTTTTTTTTAAAAACACATTTAGCTGAACTCTGGAATCTGTACAGAATTTGAAAACTTTTATTGGATTTAAAAGGGTACTTTGCTCTTCCATCACTCTTGATCCGGTAGAAATGTTAATTTGTGATTGTATTGGGAATACTGAATGGCAAAAAAATCTTAAATGAATGTCCTAACCCATTTCCACCATCATGCATATGTAAAATTGAATAAAATTTTACTCCATTTCTGTCCATTTTAGCTTTTTAGGAAACTTACCAAAAACTCTGCAATTGGAGATAAATTCTACATTATATTTTTCACATGCTGAAAAGTTAGGAACAAAAAATTACTCAACCTACAACAATCTCAGTGTGAAGACCCACAAAAAAGTTTCCTAATCCTATTACTAACCTTACGTCCGATAAAGAAAAAAGTCTCATCAAAATAGTGTGAAAATGAGGAACTTCCCCTTTTCTTATTCATTGGACAGTTCTGTACTCACCAACTTTTGTGTGATAGTTATAACAACTTGGGAACAGGTGTTTTGTTTGTAACACCATCTCTAGCAGATGGTCTTACAGAGCTGATGGACTCTTTCTATTCGATTTTTAATTTTTCATCAGAGTTGCCTTCTCATAGAGGATTACCGTACCCACAGCTAAGAAACTCTATACCTGTTGTATGGTGGCCCTGTAGAATATTAGATGGAGACTAATAGGTGCTGCAGCTTGTCCAAGGGTGGTCTAGAACTGTATGAAGCAAGGGCACTCAGCTCCTTGAGGGAGTATATCCGGATACCTAAATACATACTGTACCTAGTATTCCCATATAATCACCCAGCAGGTTGGTAATAAACTCAACATTGCTTAACTTTGGTGTGTCAACATGATTAGGTCATATCATTCAGTTATTCGTGGTTAATTAGTAAAGTGGATTTAAATAGATTTTTAAGTGCAGTAGAGCCCCGGGATACGGTGGCCCTAGGATACAGTTTTTCCAGATTACGATGTGGAATACAATGTTTTTTCAGCCCCTGGTTACAGTGTTTGCCCCACCTTATGGGGTTATTTATAATGTTATTTGATAATATACATGTGTATTATATACTGTACTGTATTTTGTTACTCATTTTTAATGCCATATCCCAGGGTTATACTGAATTAGTAAAAAAAGAAAAAAGATAAAATTTATTAATATACTTACCAGGTTCATGAGAAAAAAAAGTTCCAAGCTGAGGTAAATGATAAAGAATGCTGCATAGTATCGTGATTCGTTATATGCTGGCATCATCACATCAGGGTAACTAGCAAGGTCAAAGGGGAACAAAAAGGTTAAATAACATGCATGAAAAGAAAAACTGTAGTTAGAAAAAAATTGCTTTTGACCTGTAATCTAATAATAAACAAAAAAATAATTGACATCGTTCGCATGACTTCTTAAATTCGACTTTTTCCTTTTGCTGCCAAACACTCCATTTTCCCTTCTCCCAAATTCATTCATATGCATATTAATTATTTCAAACAACAACTATTAAACACTTATGAAAAAAGAAAATATATATATAAGATTTTTTTTTTAATTATGGAAGACCCTTATTTATTATTATTTATTATACTAAAGTAGAGTTAATAAACGTTTGCTTTTTTTAAAGCTTTTGCCTACATGTTTTAATCACAAAAAATACATTAAGTATTCCTTGATTGGGGATAACTTGTTATATATTAATCTAATAGTTATTTCCCTTGGATTTAGACTGAAGAGAGAGTTGTCGCCCTTTGGGGAGAAAGTAAATTTCTATAAAAGTGAAACGGTAAACGAAGGTCTAAACAAAGACTTTAATCTTGACGCACCAGCACTTTCTACTGTACCATTTTGTTCAGTAAATTGTTGAATAAATCTGTCAAAGATTACACTGAACCCTCAGTTCATCTAAGCGTTTGATATTAAACAGATAACGTGTTAAAGTTTTTCATTTGAATTGTTTTAATTAGCAATTTGCCAGTAACTCCTCAAATGATCAATCTTTTACTAACTTTATATCTATCACCCTCTTTATCTTGCTTGATACCTTTTATACAACATCTATCATTCTCGCTTCCATCACTTTGTTTAAGGTAAATAAGGAAAGGCTAATAAGATTGCAATCCACCATTACAAAAGGGAATATCACCATAAATAGTAATAATATTTAACTCTGCAGCATAGAGGGGGAAAAGAGGGAGGAAGTATAGTAAGCAGAAAGAGGCTAGTAACAGATTTTATATTTATAGTTGTTTATATTTAACTGGTGTTGCAAACTCACCTTTCCTTATTTAAATAATCTAACACTATCTATGGATGACCCAAAGGATCACTTTCTTTTTCTAAGAATCTTTTGTCTCTCCAACTCTCCTGAACATGCATCTAGTCTAATATTAAATCCGCAGTGACAATAATATACTCAATCTTCTAATTTTTCATTTGTTCCTTTTGCAATTTCTTTTCATCCATTCTTTGACACTCAGCTGTTATTTTAAGTAACTTTTTTAATTTTTTTTTTTTTTTTTTTTTCGCAATTATTTTCATATTCCATAATTTTTTTCCGTGTACTCATTTTAATAGTTGATTGGTATTTTTTTTTTTAGCTCGGACAAAGGAGGTTATGTTTTAATCAGATTACATCAGATTACTATTCAACTATTTTTTGCAAAAAAATAGTTGAAATAAATAAACAGGAGAAACATTTCACATAATTAATATTGAAGTTCTGCAATTAGAATTAAAAGAATTTTTTTTTTTTTTTTACTTTTGCAAAAGTCCACAATTCTCCTCTTAAGCATTATTTTGTAAATGTTAAAGTGAAACCTCATGATTGTTTAGAGTTGAAAAAAAAAAAAAAACTAAAAACCAATTCACTTTCCTAAAGAAAATAAAAATAAAGATTTCAAAATTGTTTAAAATAAAAAAAAATTTAATTTTAACAAATCTTGTGAAATTTTATAGTGAAAAACCAATAATTTAGTAAACTTTTCTTTAATTTAAATCCAAATAACTTATCAAGAAAATATTGAGCAACATAAATTTCAAGGTCAAACTTTTTAAACAATAAGTTAGAATTGGTTGTTAATAGAAAAACATTTCAAAAAGAGAAATCATTAGTTTTAGGAATTTTTGTACTTTAGTCATACAAGCAAACAGAAAATTTCAATAAACGTAAAATATGCACCAATAATTTCACAAAACAAACGAAAACAAAAAAAAAAAAAATGGAAGAAAATAAAAGAAAAGGAAAATAACAAAAAAAAATATTAAAAAAAACAAAACAAATGTAATAGACAATAAAATATATTTCGTCAATTATCACCAAGAAAAAAACTGATAATGCTAGACTAACTTTTTTTAATCAAATTTATAAGGCAATGACCCAATACTTTCCTGGTCCAAATTTATTTTAAAGGTAAGATGTGAACAAAAATGATCTTTCTTGGCTTGTGAAATCACTTTTCTTTTTAATAAACTAACATGTATGCATTTTATTATAAAATTCTACATAAAAATGCTATTGTTAACCAACTTTATTCAACAATAATTTCTGTTTTCTACAAGTCTTGAAGACTTTTAGTTATTTTATGTATTTCTAAATACAACTATTTCTTTTAAAATTGAAACTACCTTGAGGAAAAAGTAATTTTTTTTCTTTGATGACTAAGATTTCATCTGCAAGTTAAATTCCACTGACCACAACTAATCATGTCAGACATAATTTAAACAGGTTTTTGCCATCATCTATATCATAAAATCGAATGTGGGTATGTTTCACTATTTTTAATAATCACATATGCAAATTTATTTACTATGAGCAAAGAAAGGGAAAAGTAGTCTTAACTGATAATAAAAAAAAGGGAATTTTCTTTCACTTTTAATATACACAAAGGAAAATATTCTTAATATTTTTAAAGAGTAAAATAGGAATTAATCTTTAAGGATGCTTCATTTACAGATTCATGAGCAAAATAGACAGAGCAGATAGTTTGTGTTTTTTAAGATTTAACTTGTGTATTCATTGTGTTTTTTTAAGATTTAACTTGTGTATTCATTGTGTTTTTTTAAGATTTAACTTGTGTATTCATTGTGTTTTTTTAAGATTTAACTTGTGTATTCATTGTGTTTTTTTAAGATTTAACTTGTGTATTCATTGTGTTTTTTTAAGATTTAACTTGTGTATTCATTGTGTTTTTTTAAGATTTAACTTGTGTATTCATTGTGTTTTTTTAAGATTTAACTTGTGTATTCATTGTGTTTTTTTAAGATTTAACTTGTGTATTCATTGTGTTTTTTTAAGATTTAACTTGTGTATTCATTGTGTTTTTTTAAGATTTAACTTGTGTATTCATTGTGTTTTTTTAAGATTTAACTTGTGTATTCATTGTGTTTTTTTAAGATTTAACTTGTGTATTCATTGTGTTTTTTTAAGATTTAACTTGTGTATTCATTGTGTTTTTTTAAGATTTAACTTGTGTATTCATTGTGTTTTTTTAAGATTTAACTTGTGTATTCATTGTGTTTTTTTAAGATTTAACTTGTGTATTCATTGTGTTTTTTTAAGATTTAACTTGTGTATTCATTGTGTTTTTTAAGATTTAACTTGTGTATTCATTGTGTTTTTTAAGATTTAACTTGTGTATTCATTGTGTTTTTTAAGATTTAACTTGTGTATTCATTGTGTTTTTTAAGATTTAACTTGTGTATTCATTGTGTTTTTTAAGATTTAACTTGTGTATTCATTGTGTTTTTTAAGATTTAACTTGTGTATTCATTGTGTTTTTTAAGATTTAACTTGTGTATTCATTGTGTTTTTTAAGATTTAACTTGTGTATTCATTGTGTTTTTTAAGATTTAACTTGTGTATTCATTGTGTTTTTTAAGATTTAACTTGTGTATTCATTGTGTTTTTTAAGATTTAACTTGTGTATTCATTGTGTTTTTTAAGATTTAACTTGTGTATTCATTGTGTTTTTTAAGATTTAACTTGTGTATTCATTGTGTTTTTTAAGATTTAACTTGTGTATTCATTGTGTTTTTTAAGATTTAACTTGTGTATTCATTGTGTTTTTTAAGATTTAACTTGTGTATTCATTGTGTTTTTTAAGATTTAACTTGTGTATTCATTGTGTTTTTTAAGATTTAACTTGTGTATTCATTGTGTTTTTTAAGATTTAACTTGTGTATTCATTGTGTTTTTTAAGATTTAACTTGTGTATTCATTGTGTTTTTTAAGATTTAACTTGTGTATTCATTGTGTTTTTTAAGATTTAACTTGTGTATTCATTGTGTTTTTTAAGATTTAACTTGTGTATTCATTGTGTTTTTTAAGATTTAACTTGTGTATTCATTGTGTTTTTTAAGATTTAACTTGTGTATTCATTGTGTTTTTTAAGATTTAACTTGTGTATTCATTGTGTTTTTTAAGATTTAACTTGTGTATTCATTGTGTTTTTTAAGATTTAACTTGTGTATTCATTGTGTTTTTTAAGATTTAACTTGTGTATTTGCTGTTTTTTGTGTGCAAGTTTTTGATAAGTTATTTTGGTTACTTTTTGTGTGATGATAGTAGGAAATCAATTGTTATCGATATAAAAAAAACTTACTATTCTTCCAGGCAACACCAAGTTTCCCTACTAGTTACAAATGAAACAAACTTGGACCATTATTATATTTCTTCCTTCATATCTGTGTGTGTGTGTATATATATATATACATATAAGTTGAATTTTTTCTCACTGACATTAATATTAAAACCCGAGGTCAATCAATTTGCATATTCCTTTGAAAAATGAGCATTAAGTAGTTACTAATTCATTTTTTATGTTTTTTTTATTAGATGATTGGTTTCATTACACTTATGCTGAATTCTATTTATGCACAATTTCTATATTCTCCATAGAATTTAAGATGAATATGTTCTGTCTCACGGAAATATTTATTTAAATATATAAGTGACCTTGTTGGTGTGGGGCTGAGAAGCCTTAAACAAACTCCTCTGAATATTTGGTCTATGCTTCATATGGTAAGTTAATCGAAAGAGGAAGACAATTTACTTCCAACAAGCATTTTGTTAACCATTTTGAAATTGTGTACATCCACATTTCTTCAAAACAATAAAAGTGTTAGGTCGAATACTTACTTAGCGGTGGTCATCAGAACAAACAGACTAACAAAACTATCTTGTATCGTATGAAAATACTGAAAAAAGAAAAATAGATTAATTTTTTTTTATTCAAAAAATAAAAATAAAAGCATTTTTTAATAAGAATATCAGAAATCACTATTAATTGTCAACAAGAACATAAATCACATTACATAGCTCTGATTGACAATGTATCGATGGGTCAAAAACTTATCTGAGCCTTACTTCTCCATATTGTATCTAGTGTTCTCCAAAAAGCTCAGAAACTATCAGATCAGTCTTATAAGGTGGTTACATTTATCAAAGAGCAGCAGATCAATTCAGCAAATTTGGAAAAATTCAAAGTGGAAAATCCATCAATTTTGACCAAAATTTTCAAGTTCATACAAAACGTGAACTTTATTAGCTAAAATACGAACCATGTGCAACCTTAAGGGCAAATGTCACATAGCCCCTGTATACTATTCAGGTCATTAGCTTTCTAACGAGCCTTCATTTGTTAAATTTTGCTCAATAGTGGCCGAGATTTTAAACTTATAAAATTGCCAAAAAAGGTGGTATATCTATATATGGATATATCTATACGGGTAGTCAAATTAAATATAGAAATGTTCATATCTTTGGTTCCATGAAAATTAGCAAGCTTTTTGAAGATTATAATACTGTTCTATGATTAAAATTTTATGACAATAAATAAAAAGAACCTATTTTCAAACAAGGCAGCTTCTCCTGTGGCCTTGCCAGACTTCTCATAGATATACATATATCTTTACTCTTATAAATTTGGGGATTTTTGTGTATTGATATTCATATTAAAAACTCTTTTTTTTTTCTATTTATTTAAACAGAAAATACAACTTTGTTACATATGGACCATGGAATTGCATTCATCTGCAAAAGATCTAGCTAATTTGCATATTCTTTTAAACATTCATTTTAATTCCCTATTAGTTTTTTTAGTTTTCTTATGAGATGATCATCTTTAGTTCACTATCACATGTAATTATATTCATGCAGATATTCTACATGGTTTCTACTTGCGTAAAAAGGTTATAGTAAACACAAACCTTATTTATACATGCATATATATATATGAGAGAGAAAAAAAGTTTGTGTTTACTATAACCTTATATGCATGTATCTATATATATATATATATATATATATAAAGTAGTAGCATTCGTGTATGTGTGTGTGTGTACAATTTCCAATCATCAAAGAAATGTAAAGACCATATGTGTGTACACCTCTCCTGGTCAAGAAATATTAATGCCCATGTTAGGATACCTACTTCTGTCAAAGGAAACATTATATTGTATATGGACTTTCAATATATAGCATTCTTCAAACCACTTTTACATTGAGTCACGGTCATTAACATATTACATTAAATGAAATCTATTTAAATAATTACCTCGATGATATTACTTATTCGACATAATAGCTTTGTTTCAACTGTGCTAATTAAAACAATTTTAATTATTTAGTTTATTTAAATTTCAAGTTATATTTGATTTAACTTATTTTATTTGAAATCGTTTTATTTTCAAACCAAAACCCAGAAAACCAAAAGGGGAAATAACTGATAGTTTAATTGAAAAAAATCTTATAAACGGACACGTTATTAAATATTTCCTGTTTTTGTTTTCATTTCGAAATATTATTCTAAGCTGAATTATTATTTTTATTTTGAAGGAAATTTTTTTTCACTTATTCTAAATTTTTAAGTAGCTTTTTTTATTTGTTAGAGAAAAATAATTAAAACTAATGTCCTCATTTACTTGCATCCTCACGAGAGCATAGTTAGTCAGAGACACATGTGAACAAAATCCATCATCCCCTGCTCTTTTCGTTTATAAAATTTAATCGGTGTTGCCCAGGATTTATTATAATAATTATACCATAGCAAGTGTGTTTAATTGCCTGCAAAACAGATTTTCTTTATAATTTATTTAATATCTTAAATTAGAAATGGTCAATTTTTACGACGTGACCCAGCATCGTTTAACCTCTAGAAAAAAATGGTCAATGTAAAATTTCTTTCCAACTACCCCAAAAACTTGAAAATGACGACTTTTAATGGTTTTCGATGGTGCTGAAAATGAATATCACAGTAGTGCTCATGATATGAAAAATTGCTTTTCCAAAAAGTGGGGGATCAGTCACTTTCCTATATAAATTTAACGTAAAATGGGCACCCACTTTCTAACCACCTAATAATTTCTTCATAAAACAAATTTAACTGTGATATTCGTTTTCCGCACCACCGAAAACCGGCACTGTTTTTTTTATTAAGAGATTTGTTTATTTTTCATAATTTAGGATGTAAATAATGCTGTCAGTAAGCTTACACGAGCAGTTTACAAAAATATATTTGTTTTTCATTTTTTTTTTTTTTTTTGAGGTGGGTATTTAATTATAGAATTTGTATAGTTTTTACCAGGTGCTTCTGTAGTTTACTTAACCGCCTCCTAATGTAAACAGAATTTTTGTGAAATGTTAAACTGCAGAGGCACCTGTTCACAACTATACAAGTTGTATAATGAAAAAAGAACGAAAAACAAAAGTATGCTTTTGTAAAGTTACCAACAGCACAATTAGCATCCTAAATTATGATATGAAAAAATGAACGCATCTCTTAGTAAAAAAAAAAAAAAAAAAAAAAAAAAATAGCGCCAATTTTCGGGGGTGCTGAAAATGAATATCAGTTAAATTTGTTTTATATGAAGAAATTACGAGGTGACCAAAAAGTGGGTACTCATTTTACGTTAAATTTATATAGGAAAGTGATCCCCCCACTTTTTGAAAAAAAGTAATTTCTCCATATCATGAAAACTACTTATCTGCCTCAAATTTAAATGTAATATTCGTTTTCAGCACCACCGAAAACCATTAAAAAAAATCGTCATTTTAAAGTGACATTGACCAAAAAAATTAAAACCTGGTTTTTTGTGGTCTAATACGTTTAAGCAGTTTTTATAAATATGAAAGAAAAAATTTTGAAAAAAATAAATTTAACATTTTAGCATGGGGGATAACTTTTCTATATAAATTTAACGTAAAATGAGCACCCACTTTTTGGCCACAAAGCGTTCAACCAGACATGTCATCTCTAGCATTTTTTCAAGTTTGGCGATGAAGGTGGGGTAGGGGGGGGGGAGAGAAAACATGACAAATAAAATTTTTTGGTTTTTTCTGAGGTGAGGGGGGGGGATTACATTTGAAACAGTTCTGTACTTTCACCTAACAATTTTATAAACAGAACGAACCTTAAAATATGACAAATTCAATTGGGGGGGGGGATTACATTAGAAATATAAAATGACGAAAATGTCATTTAATTGTTTTTTTAATTAATTTTGGTAGACCTTTTTTTTTCTTTTTTTTTGCGATCGCACGGGCATTCACTGCTATTTTTATTGAAACAAAAGTTGTAATGATTTATTTTTAATTATCTTTTCTTGGGGGGGGGGGGGGTCTTTCCAGTGCTCAATATCCGGAGAATAGTTTCTTCACTTTGTAAACCTTCTGCCGAAATATCTGATGGAGAGGGTATCACATACTTTTTTTGGGACGATTACATTTACATCCGTTCTTTTATTATTTAAATAAATATTATTTATGGGAGTATTCACGTTGCCCATAATGAAAATGATTAGTATACCAGTGTGTTTCAAACAGAACTTCTTGTCAACCCAGGCAACACTGGGTACCCATCCTAGTATATATGTTTAAAAAGTTTTGCCTACCAAACTCCTGTCAGTTTTTGGTCTACAGACATGAAACTTAATATATAGGGCATTCGAACCCATGCAAAACTTTATATTTGGGTTTTAGCTAGGGAAAATCGGCACAAAAGTGAACATTAAAAACATGGCATATGTCAGGTGAAGGTCGAACGACGGCATTACGAATATGCATGCGTAACGTAATAGCTACTGGTTCAGGTTTTAATTTTTAGCCTTGCGGCAAACATGTCTTCATAACTCAAGCATTAACATCAAAAGGAAAAAGTAAATCATAAGCTAAACGTTTTGATTTTAATTCTCAGTGGTGGCGCACGAGTCATCTTATTTTTTTTACTTTTTAAATCATTACTATATATGGAGTCCAATATAATATAATAAATACGAAATCTGCATTAATCAAAGTATCATATTTAAATGTATTTTATGACTGGGCAATGCCGGGCGGCCTGCTAATATACGTACATATATGTATTTCCCCAAAAACTCTGGCCTTGATGGGGGAGAGATTAAAACTTGCTGTTACGGTTTCAAATGATCTGAAATAACACCAAGGGGAGACTTGATTCCAAATATTTCTCATGTTACATTTTTTTTTTGTTTACATGGGGGTCACCAATTATCAAGGCCCGGAGGCCACTCAGGGATAAGGCTTATTGTGTGTACAGTAATCAATGAGATAGTATTGTAGTAATCATTAGTATTGGAGATTTGATAGAGTGTCTTACTTAAGGGGACTTTTGAAAATAATGTACAATTATGAATATTTCCAGTATCAAATAATCCTTACACTGTGCTCCAATGATATCACTAAGCAAACAAAACCTTTCAACAGCTCGAAACAGTTAAATTTAATTTAGCTTAAATTTGCGGTTTTTAAAAAAAATGACAAGTGCAGACTTTCTTTTTAGCAACACTATACTTTGTCCAAAATAAGTTCTCATCCATCTCTTATTGTGCAAAAACTGTATCCTCTTAACCAATAATCCCAATGCACTGCTTGTGTACCCAATACTTACAAGTACAAAAATTTGAATTGCACCAGACTCCCTTCCCGCGAACTGAGTAGGGCAACTTTCATTTTATGGGAGAGATTTTCAACACTACAATCACTGACCATCACTTTAGTTTTAGTAACATTCATTATCAAACCTTAACTTTCCATAGCATTCCACCAAGTCTTTAACTCAACAATGTCTTCCACTGTCTTAGAAACAAGTACTAAATCATTAGCTTTTAAACAACATATACAAAACTCCTTAGACAATGCTTCTAAGAAATGAAAAGCAATGGATGATAAGTCTGATGTACTTTCACTTTAACATTAAAGCTGTCACTTAAAGCTAACACCACATTTCTGTAGATTTCTTAAACAGCCTTAAGCAACTACTTGTTTGAGCCTAATTTACAAAAAGCCCACCAGACAACTTCTCTTACTAATGTGACAAAAGTTTTCTTCAGATCCACAAAAGCAAAATACATGTTCTTACCAAGTTACTTCTCATATTTGTCTCAGGATAAATATAGAGCCAATCATACAAAGTTCACAGTATTTTGGAAGAACCTCTTTTATGACATTTTTGAGTCTGAGCATCCCAATGCTTGTTTCACCTGCAGCCTTCAACATTTCTACAACATCACCTGAGAGACCTTTAGACCATCTTACCATACCATTTCTTCCTTAATTCTTATAGCTGGTCCAGATACTGCTTCTACAATTTTATGCATTGCTAAAATTGGTATCTTGTCAGTATCACCAAAAGCAAAATTTCTCCCAAACGTTATGATCATAACTAAAACATTCTCGATCACTACATAAAGATTTCTGATATACTTATGCAGAGAGACTAAAGAATAAACGGCCATGATTAGCATGCACCTGCTGCAAGGAAATAATGGCTGCACACAGGATCAAACTTAGAACTGAGGGTGATTATGCAAAAATAGGTGCATATTGGGAGTTCAAAATGGCTAAATATAAAGAGACAGCTCTTTTGCTCACGTACATTTTGGTTGGTTGGTTGTTTTACGGCATATCAACTTTTTTCAGGTTATTAAATGCCGAATCTAGTTATTTTAAGGAACGATTTTTAATGGAGTATATTTGTTTTTTAAGTCGGATTCTATTTAACACATAGTTCTGACCCTAACAGGTACTACCACTCCGGGTCAGAGTGGACCTGGGAGCAATGGCAATTAAAGGGTGGCTTCACACTCCCCAAGGCCCGCAAGGTGGGGCCTCACCATCGGATATAGTTTTAGGTCATATCCAGGATCAAGTACATTTTGGTTGGTGCCATGTTGTTCATCTCTTGTGTTGTCAGTGAAGAAACGAAACAAGAATCAAATTACACTGCTGATTTTATGAGCAAATGTCATCACAGTTTTTGGTGAAAAGAATTACTTAAACTAGAAACATCTTTCAACTTACAAAAATATTTTAAATTAAGAAATCAGTTTGGGAAATGTAATATAAATGCTAATAAAGTACGTACTGTGTATCCTTTGATGTCTGAAAATAGGTAGAACCCTGGAACGAAAGAAAAAAAATTTAATTTTTGTGCAAAAAAATAGTCTATTTTAAGATAAAGTTTTCAGTAACAGAAGAATGGATCTAGGGTGGCACAATTTCAGACAACATTTCTCTTTCCTTGTGTCTAGTGGTATGCTGAAATCCAAGGCAGCTGGAAGCAACACTAAAAAAAAAATGGAAAAGGGCTGTTCTTTTGAAGTTTTCCTTCACTTGCAACTAGGAGCCTCACCAAATCTAGAAAATCTAGTCTACCAAATTATTTCCCAACAAACTAGGGGCACAACGTTTCAGACAACTATTCCTCTGGCCTTCGTCAGTTGGTAACCGCAACGGGGTAGGAACTCCTAATTTCCTAACTGCATTCTCAGCAATTACTGCCATCCATAGTTGTTGTCTCACCACGTTTTTGGCCAAGTAAGCCTCTGGCTGGCTTTTTCTGATGGTACTATTCTTTAGAATTTTTTATATCCTCCCTAGATTGTAATATCTACAATTTGCGAACGGAGATCGTCTATATCTTTTATTTGAGCGACTTTTACAAAATTTACGCTATTTTGTTCCGTCGCATGTTTGTTCGGCTTTTTCATATAAATAAAGCAAAAGTCACTGATGCAAAGGCATTTCGAAAACAATTAGCTTTGATCAATGTGGGGAAAACCCTTCATATCAGACAATTGCTATTCATTTGAGAGTTCCCCTTTTTGGGGGGAGTTTGGTTTCCCCAACATTGTGGGGAAACAAATCAGCGGAAAACTGAACTGGCCAATGTTCATTTCTGCACCTGTGTGAACTCATTCACTTAGCAAGTCAACTATTTCATTGACATCGTCAAATTTGAACGCTGTTCACTTATGTCATCTTAGCGTAGCGGTAAGATGTCACATTTTCTTTCACCTTCTGTTCCACCTTCCCCTCACATGTTCATCACGGGTTCGAGCCTGCCTGCCTACTAACACTTTTTTTCAACACACCTCGGTAATCTATTATATAAATCTCACCTGTCTGTTTAAATGTATGTATGTATGTTTGTATGTCTCGCAAAAACTTTCAGAGGCAATGGATTTTAACAAGATTGGTATAGTTTGGAAGCTCAACCCTTCAGATGACAAATATCGAAAAATTGGCCAAAAACATTCATTCCTTCACCCTCAACTGTGCACTTTTCTACAGGGAGGGGTTGCTTTTTTTGCAAATATTTTCAAAAGTCATCACCTCTTTTCGATTGTCTAGCTTTAATTTAAACCTACATCACTTCTGGTTTGGCAATGGACACAACAGCTAACGCGTCACTTTTTTCTTTTTCACTTTCTTTTCCTCCTTCGCGGTACGGGTTCGAGAGCTTGCCTGCCTACTACCACTTTTTTTTTTTTTTTTTTTTTTTTTTTTCTCTCCACGCTCGCAATTTTCCTTCTGTTTTTTTTTTGGCTCAACCAGCACCCTTACACACACCTCCACTTTCTTTTCTGCCTTCACGTCACAGGTTCAAGCCTGCCTGCCTGCCTGCCTACTATAACTTTTTAAATTTTTTTTGCTAAACACACACCTTCAAACACCCAGGCAACGCCGGACACCCAGGCTAGTCTCTGTTAAAAGTTAGATATGTGTATGTAATTGTATGTAAAGGATTCATATCTCAATTCACCAATCATAAATTTTGAAACACAGCTACTAGGTGTAAAGGGGTTGTAATGTGGACCATATTTAGTTTAATTTAGTGTTATGCACAATGTTTTAGTCTTCATACGGGGACAAAAGTAATGCAAACTGTTCTGTTTGGGGAAGTAATAATCATATATGCAAAAAAAAAAGGTGGATGCCATTCATGAAAACTCACATGCCTACAATTTTTGTAAAATTTAAAAAATAGATATAGCAATCAATAAAATTAACCAAATTTTAGTTTCTTTGGAATATGCGAGAGAACATATCCCATTTGAAAATTCAAATGTTTCAAAACATATCCCATTTGAAAATTCAAATGTTTCAGATTTGCATTTAATTTGATTCATCAATAAAAATCTCCTTACTGATAAGTAATAGAAAGTCTACTGTTTAAAACACTGCTGATATGGAATGCAAAATTCAAAAATGTAACGGTTTGAAGACCAAACGAGTGCAGAATCTCTTTCAATAAATAAACATTTATTTATTAAAATTAAATTTGATATTTGAATTCATAACAGAATCTTCATCCGAAAACAGCTTTTCTGCACTTGTTTGGTCTTTAAACTGTTAAAATTTCCTGAATTTAATTTCTTATTAAGACCCCTTATGCTTAAACCTTAAATTTTAGACACTTTCTTGAATCAAAATTTGAATAAGGTTTCTATGCACAATGTTTTAGTCTTCATATGGGGACAAAAGTGATGCAAACTGTTCTGTTTGGGGAAGTAATAATCATATATGCAAATTTAATTTTTATGTGTAAACAACAGGAAGCTTAATCTTAAATAATAATAAAAATAAAGCAAAGAGTTTATTTCAGTTATAGACACAAAAAAAATATTCCTTTGTTCTTAATATTCTTATAACCAAAATAAAAATCTACGAGCATACATATGCTTTACAAATTCAAGAAGGAGCGTTCACATTTTTATGTAAAAGTTTACTCATTTTTTCTGTTTTTATTTTTTCGAGTCTGCACATTCAGGACTTAAACTTGATAAAGTTAGGCATAGATTGAAGTTTACTGATACTAAATCTGATAAAATTGTAGAAAGGATTTTATTAGGGATTCTACAGGGTGGCCGAAAAGTCCCAGGACACTATACACATGGCTTATAAGCTTTGACATCCAAGTCCTTTTTCATATGATCCATCATGGTAGCCCTTGGTATTCCAAGTTCAGCAGAACGTTTTCTGGTGGATTTCTTGGGAGACTGTTGTAGTGATTCTTGAACACCAGCACACGTTTCCTTTCGTGTTTCAGGCCTGCCACTTCTTGCCTGATACAGAACACTACCTGTTTCAAAAACTTTCTTCTCCCACAGATACAGATTACTTCTTGATGGCGCGGGCTTTCCAAATCTTTCTGTGAAAGCACTTCGAACATCTTTTCGGCCAGTGTCCTGGGACTTTTCGGCCACCCTGTATATTATAAATATTAAAGGATACATTCACTACTAGCAGAAGAGAAAGAGATGTCAACAGCTTCATAACTAGTCTTTCTCCAAATTCAAAATATTTTCTTTTTCTTTGGTTGTTGTAATATTCCAGCAAAAATATATGCCACACAAACAATCAAGAATGAAGTGCTTCAATCATAAGAAGAGCAAACCATGAGATAGGATTTCATTCTGCTGTTCTGATTTGTTGGTTTACATTCAATAATAAACATTTTATTTGATTGTGACATGCAAAACATTACTTGGCAAGGAGATACATGCAACATTTTTTGAAAGTCACCTTTTATTAGAGATTAGTTTGTACATTTTCTGCAACACCCTATCAATCCTAGATACTCCTATTAAATGAATATAAGAAAAGGAGTAAACCAACCTAGGATGGAGAAGATTAGCATGAAGAATAACAAGAGCATCAACATGTCAAAAATTGGCCGCAACGATTGTAGAATCTGACGTGTGAATCTGGAAGAGATGAAAATATTGATTTCTTAAAACAATATACATTTGTTTCATGTTTTACACTTACAAAGACAACAATTCTGGGGAGTAAAATGTCAGATTTTAAAGGACAACGTTCAAGATTATACAAGATGTAAATCTAAATTCATCTGCATCATTTTTATTTACCATTTATTTTATGATTAAAAGTTTTATTATCCCCTACTCCACCATCAACAGAAAACTAAACATGAATATTTTTCTCATGTGGTCATATGTTAACACTAATTATTTTTATATATTGTACATTTTATAGCAAAGATTTGTTTTATGATAAAATGAATTAAATGTATAATGATCACCTAGTTTTCTTGAGCTCATAATGTAGGCCTTTTATTTATTAAAACGGTTTAAAAAGAAAAAGAAAAAAAATGCAGAAAAAAGTAAAATGCAGAAAGAAAAAGAAAAAAGAAAAAGAAAAAAGAAAAAAGAAAAAAGAAAAAAGAAAAAGAAAAAAGAAAAAAGAAAAAGAAAAAGAAAAAAGAAAAAGAAAAAAGAAAAAGAAAAAAAAAAGAAAAAAAGAAAAAAGGAAAAGAAAAAAGATGCAGAAAGAAGGATACAGAAAAAAAGAAAAAGGCACAAAGAAAAAGGCACAAAGAAAAAGGCACAAAGAAAAAGGAACAAAGAAAAAGGAACAAAGAAAAAGGAACAAAGAAAGAAAAAGGAAAGAAAAAGGAAAGAAAAAGAAAAAAGAAATGAACAAAGAAAGAAAAAGGAAAGAAAAAGAAAGAAAAAAAGAGAAAAAAGAAAGAAAAAAGAACAAAAGAAAAAGAAAAAGAAAAGTAAAGAAAGAAAAAAGAAAAACATTATAGAATTAAATACATATGAATTGTTTTTATGTTCAGCTGGATGGCAAAACCTTTGCATTAACTCATTTAGACTAGCAGGTTTCCAAATTCCTTTTAAATTTTAAAGAGTCTTCAAGTAATTAATCATTTTTAGAATTAAAAACGAAAATCTTAAAATGACTTGTTAACAAAAATATGCATTTTGAATCGATCCTTTATTTAATCCACAAGAGTAATGTGCTCTCATTCCATTGGCCATGACTGGGTAGAAGTACTAAGTAATTTGTGATTGTATTACTAGTATCGCCCACGATTAAACCTTCAACCTCCAGAATAGTGTTACTTAAAACTGAATTTTTTCTTAGTAGTTTATCCATTACACCATGGGGTCCTTATGCAATCCTCATCTTAAAAATTCAGAAACAGATACTCAACACTGGCCTAATAGAAAGAATTAATCACAAGATTTTATATGATGTGAAATAAATACTTGTTTAGGAATAGAGGTATTTTAACGATGGCCATATATGAATCAAGGGTTTGCTTACCTTCTGACACCTTTGCAATAGTATGAATCCATGAGGAATAAAGGTCGAAGCGCTCTTGTTACACGGAAGTGATTTTGTTGGCGACAAATTACTACGATGGCTTCGATGATCATGATAAACAGCACAAAAGACTGGAAGAGAATTTTTTTTTTTAAATTGAGAAAAAAATAAATAAATAAATAAATAAAGTATGCTAAACATTTTTTCATGTGTGTGTGTGTGTGTGTGTGTATATATATTACACATACAAGTAGAATATTTGTCCCTGGATATGTAAAATTAATCTATCCACCAATAGAATAGTTTAAAAATGTTTATGTCCCTTACAAAAATTAAGATCATGATGTAATGATACTAAAACTTATGTCTAGAATCCTTACTCCAATTCTGATAAAATAAATGTCTAAAATTTAAAACTCAAGTGTTTATAAGAAATTGAAATTCAGAAAAACTTGCTTAATTGTTAATAGAGATCAAATTAAAAAAATTTCAATTTTCAAATGGGAAGTTGTACTCTTTATGCATGCTAAAACACTTTAAAATGCTAAATTTGAAATAAAAGAAATTTAAAAGAACATTTCTTATTTCGCAAAAAATTAATTTCCACCCATTCTTTGCCGTTTTGTATAAAAACAAAATTAAATTAAATATAGCCTATATTACATAGCTCAATGGTTGGTGTTCCAAAAGTCATAATCATTTATTTATTTGAATTCTTTACAAAAATATAAACATACTTAACTTTATATAGAGATTTTAGAAGCATTATCATCAGCAATATAGCAATTTCAAGTGTAGAGTGCTAACATTTTTGTTTGTCGATCGAAACATTTTAAGTGCTAAAATAATTTTGCAGTATTAATTTGTTTATTTCTGATGTTATTACATTTTTTTTTTTAACTTGCATTGTTTACAAACTTTTTGGAACTTACCTTGTTACAAAGATAGGTTACTTACCTTTATTGCAGTTCTTTTATGCTTGAAAAACGTCTTTCCTTTAAGCCATTTAAGTCGAATGGCAAGAGACATCGTTAGGATAAGAAGGCAAAATAATTCTAACGAACCATGGATCTATAAAAATAGATTTTAAAAAAATAAAATACCTTTTATTTAAAAGAAATAAAGTTATTCTAGTGTTTTCTAAGCACAAAAAGAGTAACTACAATTTATCCAACAATAATTTCATTTAAAACTTGCTAAATAGACATCTCATAGTTTAAGACATTCTTCTTGCAGAACTAAAAATAAGTTCCTTGTTTTCTATATCATTACAATTATTATACAGAAATATTTATTTCTTTTGCTATCTACTTTATGGTATTCATGCTTGCTTTTTTTTTTTTTTTCCTAACTGGATATGAGACATCCAACAAGATGTCAGACATTCACCCACCATCTCATACATTCAAACTAAGAGATCTTAGTAAGATTCTAAGTGTCCCTTTGAGTGGAATTGTTTGTCGTTCTCTTATACTTGGTTCACTGCCTATATTTGTCAGATAGCTTTAGAAATTCTTTTTCACGTGTCCGACTGCTCCTGTAATTACTGGAAGATACCAAAGATTCTAGTTTTTTTATCAGGTCGTACATAAAACTTTGGTATTACGTTATATTATTCTTATCAGCTGTTTAAACCCAGCATCATTAAGGACACTAATTTTTAAGGTTACTTTTTATTTCTCTTTATCCTATATCCCAGTGTATCTGTCTTCATGCAACGGTAGGAATTGCATAGTCATAGTGAATAGTGTGTGATTTATTTCCAACTGTTCTTTCTGGTGTATGTTCCCTGAACTTGTTGCTGCATTTGATATTTAACTTTTTATAGATTGTCCAGTGGAGATATTTAAACACTCTATTGTGTTGCATTATATAATAGCTGTCCTCCCAGCAGAACCTTATAGCTGGATGTCGAGTGGCTCACTCTCTCTACTTCTGTGTGGAAGAACTTGCACTTGTTGTCATTCCTGAGATCACTCATCTTCTTAAAAATGAGTATGAACACACATACAAACAGTGAAATGATGACACCAAGAAAGAGAGCCACTCTTTCACTAAACATTCATAGAGACATTAAGAAATATTCTCACGTGTCTTTAAGCTTGTGATCATATAATTTAACATTTTTAATAGTATTGCATGGATATATTTTACAAAAAAATATCAAGCAGCACCAGTTGGGCAGTAGAGGTCAGATAAGACAGTGTTGCATCATACATTCACAAATGGTTGGGTCAGTTTTTGTTTTTTTTTAGCCTCATCTGGTCATAGCAACTTTTGATCACCCCATTTCTGTTCTCAGCCAGTTGAGCAATTTTCTACTGGAACCAAGGCGCTTCTAGACCAGGATGAAAGGCTTCAGAAAGGGGAGACTTCCATGTCAGTGGGTGTGGGAGGGGGACATTCTCTAAGCATCCGGTTCACAGGTGTAATTTGGTCTCCTCAAGTTGTTAGGTGTTTAACATGATTGAGGAAGCTTTTCCTTGACTTCAGTCAGCAAACTGTTCACATCAACAAAGAAAACAATGTTTATCAAATAGCTTTTGTGATCTATTCGGCTGTCAACTTCCCTTCTCACATCTGAAAGGATAATTCCAGCAAGGAAGTGCAGGTTGTTAAGCTTCAAGCAGCCAGTTTTGTTCAATGCGAAGTAATATTTTTAGCATGCATTGAACTCTCTTAAACAGGAAAAGCATACTCCATAGTGAAATAGCAAGGGGCAAGAAATATGTGGTTAATATCAAAATATGAGAGGGAGGCTGAATGACTAAAACAAAAATGTTACTTGTTCAGTTAATTATAAATTGTGGTATAAAAAAAAGGGGGGGATTCAAACATAACTTAATCCCAGAACTAAAGTATATGTCAGCATGTATTTTGTATTATTAGAGTATATAGAAAAAACGTCTTAAACAAAACAGTTGAATAACTCATTTAGCATAACAAATAACTCACTTCTGCAGCAACTAACTTACCCCAACAGGCAGTGCCATTCCTGCAGTTGCAGGTCTTTCACAGATGGCCAAAGAGAGGAGAACAATGGATGCTGAGAGGTCGAGCATATAAAACCATTTGTTGTGCGCAATTTGATAGGTGGGGAGGGCTTCATAACTTGTTGGGTGGGTATCGTATTTGTCATTATTTTCTCCTTCTTGCAGAAATATAGCTGCTTCTTGATAATTAAGGTTCCACTTGTAAGAGTAAAGCGTCCGTTGGGAAACCTCAACCTCATCTACGATGCTTGTTCCTATCCCACCTTCACGGTTGCAGACATCTTCACTCTCAACTTCAACTGGGAAATAAATAAAAAGACAATTTTTTTTAAATTAAAAAGAAAATAAAAAAGATAAAATGCTTGATTGCTGCTCATAGCCAAATAATATTTTAAAATTGGTACAAAACTGACTTTTTACAGCATGTAGTGTCAAATCATAGTCAAAAAAAAAAAAAAAAAAAAAAAAACAATGATTGCTGCTAATTATGCGGGTGAGTCTCATGAAGTAAGGAGATTTCTTGTTATCTCATATGCAAAGGAGATGCTGCTGGCTTGAATAAAAAGCCCCCCCCTCCTTTCAGATTAATATTCTGTACTTTCGTCTAACAATTTAAAAAAAAAAAAAAAAAAAAGATATACCAGCATGTTTGATGCTTGTTTCCATTTCTACTAAAAAACCCTTACAGTGTAATTTATTGTAAACATTTATTTTCACCTAAAAATAACAATTTTATTGCCATCATTATCTAAATATTAATTTACTTGTCCAGTGTCACAAAAAAAAAAAAAAAAAATCACCATCACAAACAAATTAATGAGAAACGATTTACCTCCCTTTATAGTTGCTCTTTATCAGTTAAAAATCATTTAAACCATCTCCTCTGAAAAAAATTAAAAAATAAAACATTGCTATCTGTTTACGGTTTCAAATTAGCTATTTTATTTTATAACTAGCATTTCAGCCCGGCGCTGCCCGGGTGTTTGGATGTGTGTATGTTGAGCAAAAAAAAAAAAAAAAAAAAAAAAAAAGTGGTAGTAGGAAGGCAGGCTCGAACCTGTACCGCAAAGAAGGAAAAGAACAGGGTAAAACCTAACGTTTATGCTGTTACGACCACCGCCAAACCGGAAGCAACATTTTTTTAAATTAAGGCTAGACAATCTAAAGGAGAGGATAACTTTAAAAAATATTGGCAAAAAAAAGTGGACCCCCACCCCCTGTAGAAAAGTGGCTAGTTGAAGGGGAAGATATTAATGTTTTTAGCCAATTTTTCGATATTTGTCGTATGAAAGGTCGAACTTTAAAACGATACTGATCTTAATAAAATCCGTTGCCTCTATTGAAAGTTTAAGGCAGTCATGCAAACAGACATACATACATTTATATATTGGTAACTAAAAATTTCCGACCCAAACTGATGAAAAAGCTTGCCATATCTCTGAATACCCTTTATGTAAAATTTCAAATATTTAGACCAGAAATTGTCTGAGTAATTTGGAAGAGACCGCAGAGGTCGATTTTTTTTTTAACTTTGACCCCTATTATGACCCCTTAAAATTTATTGTTTTGGGCTCAAATCAAGTTATTAATTAGATTCATGTCCAAGGAACCTATATCTAAAATTTCAAATGCGTAGACCCAAAATTGTCGGAGGAGTTTGGTAGAGTTTTCAAAGGTCAAATCGTTGAATTTTGACCCCTTATTTGCAAAATTTCTAGCCAAAAACCGATCACATCGATTTTCCCAAATCTCAGTACCCTGTATATCAAATTTCGAGTCTGTAGACTAAAAGACAGAGTTACTGCATAGGGAAATGTACACAGACACACATACACGTTCGCTTTTATAGATATATAGATAGATTAAAGAAGTCGTGTTGGAAGGAGACTAAGTGAGGTTTTTTTATTATAGATTTTTAAATTAAAAAAAAAATGTGCAAGTGAATTGATATCTTCCTTTATAATTTATTTGAAAAACCTATTTAGAAAAGCAATGTATTGTGTGTTGAATGTTCACTGGAAAAAAAAAAATCTCAATTTTTTAAATCAATTCTTTTTAGATTTAAATGTTAAAAAAAGAATTTGCTAAAAAATTGTTTTAACTTCATTATTAGTTTTATTTTATTTTTTATTAATTTTATTTATAACGCATTTTAAAAATTTCAACTACTGTGGAATTTCCATGGGTTCTGCTTATTATTAATTATTAAAATTAGCTACTTACTATTCCAGGGGAAAATAGGATTTTTCCTCCTTTATATTTTTTCAAAACCATTTCTTTTAATGCTCCAAATGGTTTTTCGCTACAAATCAAAATTTTAGATCAAGTGTTATGATTTCTTTTACCAAGTTTAAAGACTTCCACAGTCAAAGAAATTGATTTTTTTTCAATTATTAACAGATTATGAAAAGGGACGACTTGTATATGAAGACACCAATACGAATTGCAATGAATTTAATTTACTCCTTTTTATTAATATTATAATTGAAAAAGATAACCATGTTCTTAGAACAAACACTTAGAAAAATCGATTTTATTTGCTTTAAAACTACAGTTGTGGGAGGTCCTGTTTTGGAGATGTGCCCAGTTGTTCATTATTAGAAGGCTGTCGATTGATGGGACCGATTATTGTGAAGGCTGCATATTCGAAGGGTCAAATGTCGTCGTTTGCAGATCGTACAGCATAATGAAAACAATCAACAATAAGGGCATTTATTACGTGTACAAATAAGACATTAAAATGATACACAAGTATTCAATCCTATCTTGGAGAAGGAAAAACGATTCTGTCGAGGCATGTTTAAAAGGTGTCTGTAGGGAAAATTTTGGTGTGACTGCAGTCATGGAAGCGGACTGCTAAGGGTGACATGTGCGAACTTGAAATCTGACCTATGAGAGACAGAAAGGCGACAAATCATCAGGTTCAATCGCGTCTTAATTTGCATGAATGAGAGAATATGTTGGTTCGTTGGTTGGTTGTTTTACGACATATCAACCCTTTTCAGGTTATTTAATGCCGAATACAAAGATTTTGAAGAAAATTTTTTAAATAGAATATATTTGTTGTTTTCAAGTCGGTTTCTATTTAACCCATAGTTGGGACTCTAACAGGTACTACCACTCCGGGTTAGAGTCGACCTGGGAGCAATGGCAATTAAAGGGTGGCTCCACACTCCCCAAAGCCCACAAACTGGGGCCTCACCACTGGATATAGTTTAAGGTCATATCCAGGACCGAATGAGAGAATATAAGGCTGGCAGTGAAGAAATTGGGATGGAGTTGAGATAGAGTTGAGTCCTCGAGAACCGGACTGAACGTATTAGAGCAGAGAATGTTGCCAAGAATCCAGTCCAGGGTTTTTTTCTATTAGAGTGTCCCTTACATAGACAATAAGAAACGTGTTGACACTTCAAAGGCAAGCGAGGGAAAGAGAAAGAGGAGCAAGAGAAGCAGGACAGGAAATAGAGAATGCCACCTGTTGGACAAAAAGATTACCAATTACCAAGGGCAGGTAATCTGTGTGTATTGAAGGTGTGTGTGTGTGTGTGTGTGTGTGTGTGTGTGTGTGTGTGTGTATGTGTGTGTGCACATGTGTACGGTTAGAGTAACACATTAGATTTAAAAAGGCATGTGCCCATACAGTACATCTATTTGAGGAGAGTGGAGAGATAACTATTTAAAACCCCAGTTTCCCCACGCACAACTAGAATGTAAATGTTTGGATGCATATCTCAATTTTTTCAGTACAATTACCACAGTCTGGAAGAATTTCTCATTCGTGTAAACAGTACGTAAAACAAAAAAACCAATGGTTTCAACATCATACAATACTGCTTTAGTTTTTTTTTTAGGGGGGGGGGGGCTTATTTTTTATGGAAAATTCATATGCCGGCATTTTTGTTTGTACTCAGCAAATTCCTCTTAAGCATTTCTAATGTCCTTATGTAGTGGTCACTTTTAATGTGCAGACATAACTAATGGTCAGATTTTTCGAAATTTTTCCATAATATTAATTTACATGCAATTTTTTTTTTTTCATTAATGACATGCAGTTTTCAAAAAAATATCCGGGGAAATAGTCTTCTTTGTACCTGATAACACTCATATTTCATTTTTATGCAATCTGAAAAATATATTACAATCCTAAATTTTAACACTATATACACAAGTTACATATACTTATGTTTACCCTAAATTTGTACAGAAAATACAAATAAATTCAAAATTAATAAATTTAAAACATACTATGATCTGTTGAATTGCAATGAAACAAAACATTGGAAAAAATAAAAATATAAAATGTATAAAACATTAAAATGATTTCCATTCTAGTCTTCCAAAATGTTCAGAATTTTGAGTAAACGTTTCCTATTTTTTCTATTGTTCTATTAGACGTTACTTCCATTATTTATATTTTACATTTTTTATCTATCTGTAAATAATGCCTATAAACAGCTTCATAAAGTACACAAAAAATTATGGCATCACTGATTCTATGGTAGCAATGATGTCCCTATTGATTCCTTCATAAAAATGAATATATACATTCATTCAAGAAGAATACTTCATTTTCTCATTTTTTTGTTTTTTTTTAATTAGCATTCTCCGGGCAATGCCGAGAAACGGATCCGGCTAGATGAAAATAAAAAGATAATTAAAAAAGGAGTTTTTAAGAAAGAAATGAAATCACAAGACTTTACAACTGAAACAGTTTTTGTTTAAACAAAATGACGAATAAAAAAAAAATTTTTTTAAAAATGGAAATCTGAAAACCATTAAATGTGTCTTAAGGGAAAAATGAGAAAAAAAACTAATTATAAGGAAAGAAAGATTATTTTTTGCTTAATCTTATTCAAAAATCCCTAATTCGAGCATACAATCCCTTGCAACTCCACATCAAATTGGAAGCGCAACGTTAATCATTTAAGTGGTTGGTCAATATTAATTAACATATATTATTGCTGGTCAACTGAACCAGATGTACTCATGATCAAAAATCCAGCAGAATAAGACGTAAACAAATTGTCGTTTAGTGCATCAACAATAGTCAGCAAAGACTTGACGTTGATGAAATTACTTCTTAGGTTACTTTTATTGGTTGCCATAGAGATGCTGATGTCAGATCTAAAGATGAATGTGCATTTCTCATCAAATGCTAATTCCAATAAAATCTTCACCTGATTGCAACACACAAAAATGATTTTTAATGGTGCGCAAGAAAAGATGCACAAAGATTATCGACCAAGTACACCGCACACCCTCACCCTGACCAAAATTTCTATTATAGAAAAGAAACTTTGTGTGTGTGTGTGTGTGTGTGTGTGTGTGAGTTCATTCCCAATGGACTCAAAAACGGGCGGGCTGATTTTTATGAAATTTTACACAAAGGTACTTTATGTGCCTGGCAGTGCTTTTAGATGGGTTTTGTATCAGAATGTCTTTAATAAGTATCAACAATCGAAATAATCAGATGAAAGAAGGAACAGGCGTTTTTGACCAAAGTTAACATCTTACACAGCCTGACATCATAAGTGCATTTTTTATCATCACACAAGCCGAAAGGCTCAACATAAAATTAACAGTAGGTTCTTTGATATGACAAGGGCCCATTCGAAACGAATGTTTCTTTTTAGAACTCAACTGAAGTATGAAACTTGACTTTGTACTTCAGACTTTAATTCAAGCCATTATATATAATAAGTTTATAAAACCAACGGTAGGTTCTCTATAGTGCAATGTAGACAATGAATTGGTAACTAAGTCACTGCAAAAGGCATGTGAGCTTCCTCTCGGGGCACCACGATGGGTCCTTAAATAGGCGATTTCACAGATTTTGATAATAAAAATATGAGTGTAAAACATTTGTTAATCATCATTCAATCCTGGGCAACGTCTGGTCACCCTGCTAGTAAATAAATATCACTCATGGAATCATTAATAAAATTCACAATTCTTTCTGTAAGCTAATCATATTTGGTACAATACTTGATAAACTTTCCCTGAACTGATTCATCTACTCCTAATTCTGACTACCAACATCAGTTCCTCTGTGTGCTCTAATGGTGTTATTAAGGTAATAAAACTTATGAACACCAATAACTTTTCTATCTAAATATATTTCATCCTCATCAGAGAGAGAGAGAGAGTAGAGTGATATATAATAAAAAAAAAATTAAAAAAAAAAAAAAACTAATTTGGGATTGCCATTATTTTTTTTTTTATTTAACTGGTTTTGAAAATTCACTTTTTTCCTGATCGAAACAATTTAATCACAGCTCAACAAGTCACATTCTTTCTAATATCTCTACTTATATATAAAAAGGCATGTTGTGTAAGAGTTCATTCCCAATAAACTTTGAAATGGCTGGGCCAATTTTTTTTTTTTTTTTTTTTTTCATACAAATGTAATTTATGTCTGGGAGTGTTCTTAGATAGGTTTTATATAGGAATGTCTCCAATAATTATCAAAAATCAATAATTGAAAAATCTGATTAAAGAAGAAACAATCCCATTTTGACGAAAGTTAACACCCTTATGCAGTCTAACATCACAAATGCAAAGTTTCATCACCACACAAGCATAAGGGCCCAGTATATAAAAATCAACAGTATGTTCTTTGATGAGACAGGATCACGTTCAAAATTAATGCTTTTGTTTAGAGGACAATTAAACCATGATATTTGACTTTAGCATTCTGAATTTTAATTCAAGCTATTATATAAAAATAATTGGTAAATTTTTACATTAGGTTCACCTCCACAATTTTTTTTAAAATGACTTTTATGTTTTCAACTATGCTGAAGCAGAAAATCTCATTTAAAGTAGTTTTTGAGATAGAAAGACTTGTATTATGCTCTGTAATTCATTGGCTGCCATTAAACAAATCCACTTTTCTGCAACTGACTCCCAATTTTTTTTTTTTGTTGCAGTATTTGTGGGTAGCTATGCTGACAAGGAATATTAGTTAAATTTGAGGCAAATGCCCCCCACCCTACCCAAATGGGGTGTTTATTCTAAAAACCATTCAACATTTAAGAAAATTGTGGTGGTGGACCTAATGTAATAAAATACCAAATAATTTTATATCAACAGCAGGTTCTCTACAGTGCAATATAGACTACAATGTATTGTGGACTTATCTGCAAGGAGGCATGTGAAGCTTTCTCTTAGTGCACGGCAGTTGGTTTCTGACTAGAGCAGGCAATCAATCGATTTAATTGAAAATTGGACGATTTCACAGATTTTAATAACAATAGAAGTATTGGAACTATGGAACATTCATTTATCCTCACTCAATTCCAGACAAGTTTTTTTTTTTTTTTTTTTTTTTTTTTAAACGGGTGTCACCACTTATCAAGGCCCAGAGGCCACTCAAGGATAAGGGTTAATAGGTATACATTAGTCATTGTGATTTTAGCATAGTAAACAGTGGGAATTTTGTAACTTGGATTACTTAGGGGGACGATTCAATTAGAACTTGTTCACATTGGACTTTTTCTTTTTTTTTTCATAGGTATCAACACATTATCAAGGCCAAGAGGCCACTCAAGGATAAGGGTTAAAGAGTGTACAGTATAAATTGGACAATATAATAATCATTAGTAATGAAAATTTGTTTAATTTGATAACTTATATGGAACGGCTCATCAAGAACTTATTTACGTTAGACTTTAACACAACCATATTGTAGTCAGCCGGAAAGCAGGAAAACGGAAGACAATTCCACAGGCGTGCAGTTCTAATAAAGCTTTGTTCATGGAATCTACGTTTAGGTTTAGGCACAGATAAAGAGTGGGGGGAATTATTGATAGTGTTTACAGCTAGACGAGTGTTTCTTGTGAAAGTTTTGCGAGGGGGGACCATAGATTGAAGCTCAGCCAAACACTTTCCATGAAAATAACGATACATCAGAGACAAACTCGCAACATCTCTTCTGTGAGATAGAGGTTGCAAGGAAGAGAAAAGGACATCTCCTACGAGGCTACAAAGTCTATTTTGAACTCTATCAAGGCAGGACAAGTCCTTTCTAGCAGCTCCTGCCCAGATGTGGCAACAATATTCCATCTTTGGACGTACCTGGCTCTTATATAAATAGAGAATTGCATCAGCAGTAAGATATCTACTAGATCGATAGAAAGATCCCACCATTTTTCCAGCGGCCTTGGCAACAGATTTGATGTACGTGTTCCATTTAAGATCAGGAGTAATGGTCAAGCCCAGAAGCTTGTCAAAACTTGAGGCCTCCTGAAGACGAGAGCCGTTCATTTCAATTGATGCCAGATGGGGATCAGAATGTTGATGATGTAAAGAGAGAAGCTTGGTTTTAGATGCATTAAAAGTAACCAGCCACTCCTTTCCCCATTGTACTACATGCTCAAGATCAGAGGAGAGAGAATTGGAGAGAACTTGGTCGTTTACTGTCTTAGATGTGCTACCATAAATGGTAGTGTCGTCAGCATAAATGTCTACAAATGATGTAAGGATGTGATTTGGAAGATCATTAATGTAGATCAGGAAAAGAGTTGGGCCCAGGATGGACCCCTGAGGGACACCGGCATTAATACTGTGGGCTTCTGATTTTTGCCCCTCAACTACTACTCTTATGAACCTATCAGAAAGAAATGATTTAATAATTGAGAAGACATTTCCAGCTATACCATAGCTAGAGATCTTATGAAGTAAACCTTTATGCCATACCCTATCAAAGGCCTTAGATATGTCAAGAGCAATTGCCCTAGAAAGGTTGCCTCCGTCGAGAGATTTGCTAATCCTATGAGATATAACTGTAAGCACATCTGCTGTAGATCTAGCAGAACGGAAACCATATTGCATGTCACTAAGAAGGTTATTTTTGTTGAGATAGTTGATTACTTCTGTATTTAACACAGATTCCAGCAACTTACTCATGACGCACAGGAGACTTATTGGCCTGTACTGAGAGGGGGATGAGCGATCACCTGAATTCTTAAATACAGGGCATACTGATGAAATTTTCCAGGGAGATGGGAAACTATTCTCCTTAAGACAACGTTTAAATAGTTTTGTAAGTATGAGCGCTAGTTCAGGTTGAAGTTTTTTGAGTACTATAATTGGAATACCGTCCGGGCCAGTTGCTTTACTGGAATCAAGGTTTTTGATTAGCTTGGCAACATCACGTACAGATATACGTATATCACATAGTGTGTTTTCAGATACAGGAGGAAATATTGGGGGTTGGCGGCCTTGATCGCAAAAGGTAGAATTAGCTGCAAAGTTCTTGACAAAGAGTTTGGCTTTGTCTGATGCTGACGAGATTACCTCAGGTCCATTGATGATAGTTGGGATGGAGCACACGCTTCTGTTCAGAATTCTATTTGCTATTTGCCAAAACTGGTGGGAACCAAGCCACTGCTCAGCTACTTTGGACTTAACAGATTGAGCATACAACCATCTTGCGCTCTTTATTACTTTCTTACAATGGTTGCTGGCAGTCCTGAAAGCGGCTTTAGTTTCCATACATCTATTATGTTGGAAACAGTGGAAAAAGTGATTTCTGTGCGCAATGGCAGCAGCACATTCTGGAGAGAACCATGGCTGGCTGTTAGGTTTTTGCTGAAACTTTTTCGAGGGTATGAAACGATCAATACCTACAATTAACCATTCCGTCAGGTCTAATACTATAGAGGACACATCCTTTTTAAATATGGAATGCAGAGGTAGATCAGTTATAAATGTACGGAAGCTATCCCAGTCAGCATTAGTGTATCGATATACTGTACGATGGAGAGGTACGTCTGGGGACTTATTACATTTCATTTTTATCTTAATTGATACAACAGAGTGGTCGGAAGATCCAAGACGCGACAGAACAGAAACTGAACATAGTTCAGGGCAAGTTGTGAGAAAAAGGTCTAGTAGGCTCGCATACTGGCCGTCATTGTCGGGCACACGGGTGGGTTCCTGAACAATCTGAGTGAGGTCATAGGCAATGGAGAAATCATGACAGAACCTCCCCTCATCATCGGTCTTGTTTGAGTGGGTCAACCATTCGACGTTGTGAACATTGAAGTCTCCACATACGTGAATGTTAGCTGAAGGATAAGCAGATAGGACTTGGTCAATTTTCTCAGATATGCTTTTAAAGATAGTAACTCCGCTGTTGTGGGGGCGATAGAGAGTAAATAAAAATGCCGTAGTGTGAGCTAAAGCAACCCGGAAGCACATATAGGGTAAGTTAGGATCTTCCCTGGAGATGTCGCTACCACATGGAAAGCTATCTTTAATATAGGCACATATTCCATGCCCATGGCGATCTTGGGGGTCAGATTTAGAAGTTAAGTTAGAGTATCCTTTAATTGCAAACTCTTCTAGGGAAATAGCCTGTCCAATGCCAGTTTCACTTAAAAATAAAAGGTCTGGTTTAGTCTCCTGTAATTGGGTTTCAACCTCTGGAAGGTTAGAACGTAGACCCCTGATGTTGGAGAAGGAGACATGGTAGTAGGTGTCCCTACTAGTACATAAATAAGAGGATAAAATATATCATAAAATAAAATGCCATGAAGACAGGATATGTGAAAAAAATAAAAAAAATAAATAAAAAAAATAAGCACAGGAATAAATCACATACTAGAGATTGACTGGTTTTGTTCAGATTAACAAATATTTTCAGAAAAAAAAAAAAAAAAAAATTAATTTTAAATCTATTGAAATAACAAAAGCAAACGCAACTTTGGGATATTTTAGGAACATTCAAAACTTGTCTTCAAGTCCAACGTTAACAAATTCCCAATGAACTGCGCTCTTAAATAAACACTTCATTAAATCTCCACACTAACTTACTGTACTTGCAATAACCCTTATCCGAGCGGCTTCCGGGCCTTGATAAGTGGTGACCGTGTAAAAAAATAAATAAAATAAAGAATAACTATATAAAAAATAAAGCGAATTCTGCAGCATGTGTGATAAAGATGTTAAAGTGAGAAAGAGAGCATTGGGAATAAAAGAAAAAATGTAAGATGGATGAAATCCAGTATTTTAACTGGGATCGAAGTGTTTCTATGCAGTGGCGAGATAGATATATTGCATCATTTGTGTGCAGTTTTTGCCAGCTGTTTGCTTAAGGAATAAGATTTAAGTCTAAGGATTACATTAGATGGTGTAGAGAGAATGTGCAGCACTTTCTATACATTTTCAGAATACGGGGTAGAATTAGGTTTTTCTGTAAAGTAAAAATCGTGGATATTCTCTCTATTTTTCAAATAGTTTCACGTGTACTCAAAACATCCGATTGTTGCATCTATTTTTTCTTATGGGTTTTGCCATTACTTCAATAAATTTTAAATCATTTTTTTTCTGAAAATGTGCATTACTTCAAATGAAACTGGTCAAAGCCTCATTTGAGGATTTATTCCAGTGTTTAATTTATTTTCCTTTGTTTCTGTTTCTCACTTATATCTATATATTGATGGATAAATATATAGTCCAGTCAAAATATGGTTTGACCCTGAACAAATTTCGAAGAAAGTGTTTTCTGATATTTTTGTTATTTATATGTAGGAAACAACATATCAACACCTATTCACCAGAAAAGATCCTAACTATGACGTCAGAAAACGATGACAGCCGTCGCACTAAAAATAACCAATATTTTCCATGTTTCAAGCTGTAGCTGTTGCTTACAGAATATTTTGCATTTTTTATACATTTTGATATAGCAATTTTTTAGACAAAGTTTTCTACTTACTACATGAATAGACATCAATGAAGTTATGAATTGTACATTTCTAAAGATTAAATCCATGGAGATATCTTGCTCTCGTTCTGTTAACCATGATTAAGTAGAAGTTTTAATTTGTATTTGTATTCTTGGTATTGCCTGTACTGAGGATTAAACCTTCAACCTCCAGAAAACCGTCACTTAGATCCGATTATTACTTTGCACTTCCATCCACAAGTCCTTGAGTTTGACGAGGGTTCCCAGAGTTTGAAAAGATGTGCATGGAGACGGTCAGAAGTTAAATTGAGTTGAAGTGCAAGAACATCTAAAATAACAGTAATTAGAATAATCCAAATGATACAAATTATCAATCTACATCTCAAACAATTTGAAAACATTTATTGCAAGTAAGCTACAAAAGTGTTAATGTTTTATTTACAGAGGAAATCATTTAAAAAAAGAATATACATGTGTGAAATGCAAATAAACAGTGAAACAAAATAAAAATTAGTGCCTGGGAGATTAAGTAAAGCAGATGTCCTTGCTAGTAGGTTTGAGGGTTTACACTGCTCCATAAACAATCCATATCAAATTTTTTTTTTACTTGAGAGTCACCACTTTTAAGGCCCGAAGGCCACTCGAGGATAAGCATTAATGAATGTAAGGTGGTAATGTAGTAATCATAAATGGTGTAAATAGAGTAGAATTTGATTATATAGGGGGATGGCTCAACAAGAACTTGTTTACATAGGATTTGAAGTCTACCATGTTGTATTCAACAGGGAAGCAGGCCAACAGAACCGTTCCACAGATGGACAGTTCTGGAAAAGAAGCTTTGTTCATGGAATCTGTATTTACATTTAGGCACAGATAGAGAGTGAGGGAAATCGTTTATAGTGGTTGTAGTTAGTTGAGTGTTTTTTTGTGAAAGTTTTGCAAGGGGAAACCATAGATTGGAGTTCAGTCAAGCACTTGTCATGAAAATAGAAGAAATCACAAATTGTCAAACTTTAATTCGAAAAGCGATCAATACCTGCACTCTAATCTATATTTAAATAGCCAACTTCCATCATCATAGATATTAATAGTGATCATATAAATATCAATAAGAATAGTACTAGGTATCCCAAACTCGAATTTTATTCTCATTTTATTAAAAAGAAATTAGTCTGAACAGATAGATCTTTGCAAAACAATATCAAATTTATTTTGGGGACACAATTAGCTACCAAATTAGGACTGGTTAAAATTCATTGAAAATTAAAAATTTGCCACCTTGTATGCTATAATCTGAAAGACAACTTTCAGTAGAAATATAAAATTGATTTCAACAGCTAACAGATAGACTCTTTTTAATATGATTCATATCACAGTAACAATACCAAAAATAAGTTAAATATTTTTAAAGGCATTTAAAAATATTAACTGAAATTTACTCAGTTAATAGTTGGAGAAACAAGAAAACCCATCAGAAAATTAGAAAGCATCAGAACCAAAGGAATTGTCTATCATTAGTTATCATTCTAAAACCAAAAGATGTATTCAATTCACAGGCATAAGTGTCCATTCAATTTTTTTTTAATGAAGTATGTCTTAAACATGTTTTGTGTAATAGTGGAGAACCACTAAACAACTTTGAGACAAATATATGTTCCACAAAATTGTTTAAAAAATTTTTATATGGAATGAAAAAGGATTTGGTAAAGAATAATAGTAGATAAAAGGAAAGATCTTTAACTTCTGCAACAAATTTAAGAAACACTTATTGTAGTGTTTATATGAACCCTCTAAAAAAAAAAAAAAAAAAAAAAAAAAAAAAATATTTGAGTTTGAAATACACAAGGAGAAAGCATCTTACATTAACATATATATAGTTACCGCCAAATTTTTGGAGTGTTTTTGATTTTCGTAACAGAGTGTCTTTAAAAATCTACCAAAAATCAGGTAATTATCTAATCAATATAAAATTTTCATCGATTAATAAGTAAAGAATGCACCTTATAAGCATGTAACTTTTCATATTCGTTATATAAATATATTTTGGGGGATTTCATATCCCCCCTTCCTCGACCCCTTAAAGTCCAAGCGATCTATTAAGCACACACATTTTGTGGTAGGAGAGTGAAGGAGTGTAAAAAAACAAAAACAAAAATTTCACAGGGTGCCTTCGATATCGAAGATTGAAATCCAAAATTTAAATGTGTTTCATTTTTTTTTTTATCTTTTGCGTTTTGAAGTGCAAGATTCATTGAATATTTCATCAATAATTATTATCTATCAGATGAGGATAATTTTTTTTTTTTTTTTGATAAGGAAAATGCTAAAATATGCATACTTTTAAATCTTTAAAAATAAATTTAGAATTTAATTTTAGAATGCGTAAACTTTCCATGTACCAGTACCTAAAGAATGCTTTAAAGAATCGATACAAAAAAAAAAAAAAAAAAAAAAAAAAAAAAAACAAAGTGTGAAAATTATAAGTATTAATTATATCTGCAAGTGTCATTTTACATGAAATTTTTCCAAGATATGGTAGCCCATTACAGTTTACAAAAGTTGTTAACTCCCATTTTGAAAATTAACTATAACTATGAAGACATGGTTTCCATAGATGATAGCTGTGACATTCCAACATGTTGCATCCTGCCAGAGGGTTACCAAAAACGGCCCTTTTAAGGGCCACCAAATTCTAATAAAAGAATTTGTCACCTTGATTTATGCAATAAAGAATTGGGGAAAATACAGTATGATCTAGTTAATGGAAAAAGAGTGTGACTCATTGGTTATTATTAATTAGAAAAATAAGAAAGGAAAAATGATTTTAACAATGAAATTAAAAACTGACTAAAAGTGATATTAAAACTGAGAAATATAATGCCACAAATTTATGTTTGATGTAAAAATAGAAAAAATGCAGTTTTCTTTACTTTTAACAAGTATTAGGAAAAATGTAAAGCTTGATTGATCAATTATTATGAAGAAAAAAATTATAAAGCTAAAAATTTTTACCAAAAATGGTGTTTGTAATTATAATTTAATTCAATTATTTAAAAAAATGTATTTGCTGCCTAGTTACACTAAAAGTTATGAAAATGCTTAAATATTTAGAAGCGACTGGGTTCCCATACCTAAAATCCAAGATAGTGATGGACTTCAATGTCCATAATGTGGAATGGCTGACCCACTCAAATAAAACAGATAATGAGGGGAGGTTCTGTCATGATTTTGCCATTGCCTATGACCTCACTCAGATCGTTCATGAGCCCACCCATGTGCCCGATACTACTGGTCAGTATGCAAACCTTTATTTATAAAAAATAAAAAAATAAAAATAATAATATATGTTTCATTTACGTTCTACAAAGACTGGGTTAAACGCGTTGTTTTGAAAAATTTTAAACTTAAAATTCTATAAAAAATTATAGAAAAGTATTATATTCTGCTTTTAACATAATAAACTTCAGGGTTTTATCTTTCTGATAAAACCAAAAGTTGTTCAAAAATAACGGATTTTCATAGATTTTAATAAGCTTTAGAAAAAGCAGTTTTCGATTGATTGGTAGTCACTACATATGTTTACACCTCAAAATATGAGATTATTATTCAGATCTAAGCGAGGTAGTTCCTCTATCTCCTAAGGAGAAATTTCATACTGAATTTAATTAGCATTGAAATTCACAAAAAGTTCAATATATATATATATTTCTCTATTTTGTCAGAATACTATTTCCATTATTCTCATCATATATATATATATATATATATATATATATATAAGTTCCAGCTTATAGGCGTTAAGTTATCTCCCTTTTATTGCGCTACGAGTGATTTCCCTTTGCTTGGTGGTGTTGTGGTTATTGACTGAAAAACAAACCAAATATGTCACTTTGGATAAACAGATGCGTATTCATGGCTGGATTTATGTTATGAGCAAACTGGCGTTGATACTTCATGTTTTATACAAGACATTGGACAGATGATATACACTTGTATGAACGATCCCCAAGAAAATGCATAAAGTTTCATCGCATGTTCCTAGCTATCAATTATGATAGCTGTGCTGATTGGTTCATGCAAACCAATTTCCATCTTAACTACAGGGTAAGAAAAACCTGATGACAGTTAAAACTGACTTGGAACTCAATCTGGGGCCTCCATATATATATATATATATATGGGGTTCGCCGCTAAAACAGCAAATGGCTAAAGATTACCTAATTATTGGCTTCAAATCATAGTTGATTAACCTCAACTTTTATGGGTGAACACTTTAAATAAAAGTAATTTCAGTTCCTAAATTTTTTAGATGAAGATAGATAATTTGTAGGAGACAGGTTCAGACCAATGGCGTAATGGATAAAGTACTAAGTAAAATTAAATTCTAAGTGACACTCATCTGAAGATTGATGGTTCAATCCTCAGTGCATGCAATACTAAGAATACAATTACAAATTATTTAAGACTTCTAATCGATCATGGATTATGGAATAACAGTATGCTATGGATTAAATAAAGGATTCCTTTGAAATTTTAAACAGATTCCAAAATTCAACAAGAAGATTCCAGAGTTTGACAAGATATGCCAAAAGAAGGTTGGAGGTTACATTGGCTGAAATGTTGCAAGAATAACGCTGAAGATGAGAACAGTAGTCTAAATAATCCAATATATCATCCTACAACATCTAAGTCTTAATGAAAAAAATATATTTTTCCTTTGTATGGTGGCAAGTAAATAGGAGCTAATCGAAATACATTTTTAGTTGTTACACGTTTTCTAGTGACATATTTATACATATTTGAAAACAAAAGAAAATTTTAAAAACTATTAAACTGGTAATGGCATCAAAACGTGCATGTTAAATAGGTGTATATATTTATGAGGACCAAATCGTAATCTGTTATATACTCCTGTACATATAACAATGTCTATACTTAACTATATATAAACAGGTCTCTTGATTTATGCATGAGCATTTTTAGTGTCTATATAATGTTTGTTGTGTATGTGGTGTTAAAACATAAATAACAATCAGTCAATATGCAGGCAATAACATACACGGACAGTTCTTATACAGATGAGTAACATTGTTAGGACAGCAGTCAAAGAGATACATATCTATTTCTCCCTTTTTAGTTTAGTGAATGCTGCAAATGAATTTCTCTGAAAGAAAATACCAAGACACTACTCGTTTTTATATACAAGTCTTTTATTGCATCCTTTTGGAGTTTGCACGCTTATTGTAGTCTACATTTCTCTATTCTTGCACCCAATAGCTCCACTAGGTGTTTCAGAGCGCTGCCTTAAGGAGAAGTGCTTTCCGACTCCCTGGAAGACCTCATCAGTTTGCCCTGTATTTAAGAATTCAGGTGATAAGTCATCTCCCTCTCAGTACAGACCAATAAATCTCCTGTGTGTTATGAGTAAGTTGCTGGAATCCATATTAAATAGAGAAATAGTCAACCACCTCAGCAGGAATAACCTTCTTAGTGACACACAATATGGTTTCCACTCTGCAAGATCTACCGCAGATGTGCTGATGGTTATATCCCACAGGATTAGTGAATCTCTTGACAAAGGCTTCCTTTCTAGGGCAATTGCTCTTGACATATCAAAGGCCTTCGACAAGGTATGGCATAAGGGTCTACTTCACAAGATTTCCAGCTACGGTATAACTGGAAATGTTTTCTCAATCATTAAATCATTTCTCTCCGATAGGCTCATAAGAGTAGTGGTAGATGGACAAAAATCGGAGGCCTGCAATATAAATGCTGGAGTCCCTCAGGGGTCAATCCTAGGCCCAACTCTCTTCCTGATCTACATCAATGACCTCCCTAAACACATACTTAAATCATTCGTTGACATCTATGCTGATGACACGACCATCTACGGCAACACATCAAAGGCTGTAAATGACAAAGTTCTCTCTGATTCTCTCTTCTCTGATCTCGAGCGCGTGGTTCAGTGGGGGAAGATGTGGCTGGTTACCTTTAATGCATCCAAAACCAAACTCCTATCCTTACATCATCAACGCTCTGATCCCCATCTAGCATCAATTGTGATGGATGGCTCTCGTCTGGGTGAGGCTCCGTGTTTTGACAAGCTTCTGGGTTTGACCTTTACTCCTGATCTGAAATGGAACACGTACATCAAGTCTGTTGCTAAGGTCGCTGGAAAGATGGTGGGATCCTTCTACCGCTCCAGAAGATATCCTACTACTGATGCAATTCTCTATCTATATAAAAGCCAAGTACGTCCAAGGATGGAATACTGTTGCCATATCTGGGCAGGAGCTGCTAAAAACAGCCTATCCTGCCTTGACAGAGTACAAAATAGACTTCGTGGCTTAGTGGGGGATGCCCTTTTCTCTACCCTGCAACCTCTCTCCCACAGAAGAGACGTTGCGAGCCTGTCCTTGTTTTATCGTTATTTCCATGGCAGATGCTCGTCTGAACTCCAATCTCTGGTCCCCCCTCGCCAATCTTTCACAAGAAACACCCGTCTAGCTGAATCCACTGTGAAAAATTTCCCCCACTCTATATCTGTGCCTAAATCAAAACGCGGATTCCATGAACAAAGCTTCTTTCTTAGAACTGCACGCCTGTGGAACTCTGTTCCGTCTGCCTGCTTCCCTCCGGACTACAATTTGGATGTCTTCAAGTTCAATGTTAACAAATTCCTAATGAACCGCCCCCTTAAGTAAACACTTCAGCAAATCTCCTCACTAACTTAATGTACTTGCAATAACCCTTATCCCTGAGTGGCTTCCGGGCCTGATAAGTGGTGATCACTGTATAAAAAAAAAAAAAAAAAAAAATCCAATTCTATGACTGTCAACTCCCTCTCTCGGATTCAAACTGACCCTAATTAGTCTGTTTCATGACTAACTTTCCAACGCTTCTCTAACTACATCATTATCTGCAACATGTCACAAAGAATTAGCCACCTGATCCTGGTTTCATATTTATATCATTATTTATGAAAATCAAATTACTAGCTGTTATTGTTTTAAAATTCCTAAGTTATTTATCTTTCTTTATATCGAATTCCATTACGACTCAAAAAATAATTGTTTTATCTTTTCCTCTTTGCCAGTGAACATCTTTGCATAGTTTGTATTAAAAAAAAAAAAAAAAAAAAGAAAAAAAACACACACACACACACATTTTGATAACAATGATAATCACTTCAGTGACTTGTGATACGTGGCAGTGCTAATATAATACAACATGTGGACATACACCTGAATTGAATTACATAACCTGGTCTTTATTAATAAAATATACTTTTTTATAATTATAGTATCTGGCATACAAATGCTTTCATGCTATTTTAATTACAATTCCATTGAACAATTTCTATAACACAAAATGTTTAACAATTACAATGAAGTTTACCCAAGCATAGAATGATTAAATTGTGGTAAACGAAGCCAGCAGTAGGGAGAGGAGGGTACTATTTATGTACAACTAAATTAGTTACGATTAATGTATGACTAATTGCTGATGGAGGTTCACTATTCAAGCAACTTCGAGCGATCTGAGCCCGTCACCACAAAATAGTGTAAGCATTTCTTGCAAATAAACAACAAAAATTTAGTCACAACTTTCAGCAGAGTTTATTTTAGCAAATATCGTTGTCTATACGTAAAAAGATATTTACAAAAGTAAGCTTTTTCTTTTTTACATTTCCTTTTAAATCTGAGAAAAAGAAAAAAATGTTTGAAGTGATCTTTTTCTGTAACATTTGAAAGTTTTCAACACAATAACAAGTCTACGTAATGTAAAAGTAGAAAATCTTTGTAAAAAGTAAACAAAGTCAATAGGAATACGAGTAATTATATACATCGAAATTGGTTTTGTAACTTATAAATAAAAATTTTTTTTAAATTATAATCGCTACTGCATGAAGGAGAAATCCTTAAAAACTGAAGCAATTATTTCTTTCCCAATCTAGTATGCATCTTTTTTGGTATCTGGTTTTCCCCACACTTAAAACCTATCTAGTATGTAACTACCTTCGTGGGGAGACAAGTAAATAATCATTCTAGGCTTAAGAGGAAATATTTTTAAAAACTTATTTTTTGTAAAGAAATGTATATGATATTTTACAGTAACTGGTTCAGATTGCTTGAAGACAGTTTGCTCAAAGTTATTTGAAATAACAAATCATCAGGATTCGTTACTCAAGCATTTTAATTACGCAACTTACATTTTGCTGTTCAATTTCCTACTTAGGGACCATGCCTATAAAGGCACTAATTTAGTAGCCTCTTTCATCTGTCAATGTGCTATAAATCTTTGGGGAGAGGGGGGGTTAGTCCTTTGTAGCATGTGACCAGTCTTGCTTTTTATTTTCTTACGTTTATTTTTAAAAGCAAATGACTAATTGTTTTTTAGCGAGCTTTTGACAAGGTATGGCACGATAGTCTTCTCATGAAAATAAAATCCTATAGTATTACTGGACGAATGCTTAGCATAATTAGATCCTTCTTAAATGAGAGAAGAATCTGGGTTGTCCTTGATGCTGTTAAACTCCCTACATGCTCTGACGAACTACAAGCCCTTGTACACCCTTGACGAAAATACCCCTGACAAACCCAACAAGCAGCAAAGTCCCACCCCTACACAGTGGAGATCCCTAGATGTAAGAAAGCCTTCTACTCTAATAGTTTCTTCCCCAGAACTACAGGACTTTTGAATTCTCTTCCAGTTTCCTGCTTCCAACTGTAATGACATATAGAAGTTCAAGTGTAATGTGAACAGACATCTTGCTGCTAAACTCTCTACATAGCACCCCTGCAACTTAGCTCCCGGAGAGTAGCCCCCTACATCAAAGTGGCAATGTGCCTTGTCTGGGGGTGAAAATGTATAAAAAAAAAAAATAAATAAAAAAAAATTTTTTTTAATTTAAGTTGCAATGTTTTAGTTTTTTTTTTTTGTTTTATTTTTTACCCATCTTCACCCCTTACAAACCATATCACCACTTGGACGTAAGAGGCTACTATTTGGGGCAATGTCTAGGAAAGGTTAACAAGATATTTGTTTAGGTTACATTTAAACTTTTGCATATCGGTACAGCCAGGGAAGCAGGCAGCAGGAAGGGAATTCCAAAGTCTAGCTGTTCGAGGGAAGAAACTATTAGAGTAGAAAGCTTTCTAGCATTTAGGGACATCAACAGTGAAGGAGTAAGATCTTATTGCTAAGAAGGTTTGTCGGAGATATGTACGTTGAGGGGGTACAATGAGTTCATCATAACATATTCTATTAAAATACAGTGATGCAACATTGTGGCGATGAGACAGGGGCTTTTAGTTGATAAAGTGGGACTGATTAGATTGACAACTCTTTTTTGGACTTTATCTAAGAGGGAAAGACTAGTGGTAGATGCACCAGCCTAGATATGGCAACAATACTCCATGGGCGAATGGTGTTCTTCTAGAGATACAGAATACTCTCAGGTGCAAGTAGTTTTCTAACTCAATGGAAGGAATCAGCAGACTTTGCAATGTCCTCCATAGAGGACATTGTTCATATTACCCGCAGATGTTAGGCCGAGGAGTTTGAAGGTAAAATTCTCAGCTAAGATGCTATTTGTCATGGATATAGGGGGTTGTAGAGGCGTCTTGTAACTGTTAAAGAAAAGCAGCTTAGTTTTACTAGCATTAAATGTTACCATCCATTTGCGGCTCCATTCCACTTTATTATCTTGAAAATACTTTTCACTCATTAAAAAAATTGTTAGTGGTGGGAGGGGGGGAATCAAAACAACAGTAGGAAATTTGGATGTAGAAAGCCGTTAAAAAAAAAAAAAAAGAAAGAAAAAGCGATAGTAGGCAGGCAGACTCAAACCTGTAACGTGAAGGGAGGAAAAGAAGGTGGAAAAAAAAAAAAAAAGTGACATCTTTGCCGATGCATCCATGGCACAACCAAAAGTCGCAAACGTCAAAATTAAGCGTAGTCAATGAAACAGTGACGAGGACTTGCTAAAATGTTGGTGAAAAAAGCGACCCCTCCTTGTACAAAACGGCAGAGTTGAAGGTGAAGGAACAAATGTTTTTCGCCAATTTTTCGATATTTGTCGTCCAAGACATTAAGCTTCAAAATGATACCGATCTTGTGAGGATCCGTCGCGTGAATCAGGGTTTTTACGAGACATATAAACACCCATACACATTTTGCCTGTTATACATTAGATACTAGCATGGATATCCAGCATTGTCCAGGTTGACGTGAAGTTTCGTTTGGACACACCTGCTATATTAAATTGAGCAGTTTTTTTTTTGTCATTATATGTTAACTCCATCATTACCCCCAGAACAATTTCAAAAATAAAAAAATACTTAACGGATAAAAATACGAAAATGTAATCACCCTAAAAAAGAAGTATGTGACAATCTTCCCACCAGATATTTCAGCAGAAGGGATATGAAGAGAAGTAGCTATTCTCTGGACTCCCCACCCCAAAAAAATAAATAAATCTATATTCCTATAAATTTGGGGTTTTTGTGTGTATTGATATTCATATTAAAAACCCTTTTTTCTATTTATTTAAAAAGAAAATACAACTTTGTTAAATATGGGTTGTGGCATTGCAGTTACGAGCAAAAGATCTAGCTAATTTGCATATTCTTTTAAACATTCATTTCAATTGATTCTCTATTAGTTTTTTTTTCGGTTTTCTTATGGGATGATCATCTTTCGTTAACTACTAGCAGTTCAGCCCGGCTTTGCTCGAGTCCTATGTATTGTTCATAACTTCATGTGCATATATATATATATATATATATATATATATATATATATATATATATATTAAAAAGTTTGACTCATGTCCAGATAACCTACATCTAAAATTTCAAATGTTTACACCCAAAATTGGCGGAGGAGTTTGGTAGAGTAACTTTGACCTCTTGGTAGTCAAAATTTAGCCCAAAAATTGATTAAAAAGCTTGTTGCATGTCTAAATACCCTTTATCAAAAACTAGCGGGGTGTACCCGGCGTTGCTCGGGTATTTGTAGGCGTGTGTATGGGGGGGGGGGGGTAAGTAATAACCCTGTTTAAATATTATAAAAAAGATGTTTAATCGGAAAAACCAAAACGGAAAAAAAATGGCATAAATAAACCTGTCGGATCGAACCTGCAATCTTAAGATAACAATGCCGTGTGTATAGGGGGTAGAGGTAAACTGTTGTCCGGGTCTTTAAAGGTGTAAAAGAAAAAAAAAAATAGTTTTGGTCGGGAGGCAGGATTGAACCAGGAAGCCTTGACGCGGAGGTGGAAACAAAAGCCAACTACTTAACCGTCTCGACCACGAGTGAGAGTAATTGATTAGCGTGTTAAGTTAAGGCTTATAAAGCGAGTGAAAGAGGTTTGATTGACAGGAAGACACTAAATGAGGTCATCGTGCGATCGTTACGATGACATGGTAGTATTTTTAGTTTTCGCTTCCCCCAGATGGTGGTGGGAAGGGGGGAAAAGCAGCTTCCCATTGTCCAAATCGAATAGCAATTGTCTGATATAAAGAGAAACTCCACATTGACCAAAAGCCGATTGCTTTCTGGACGTTTCGGCACGAAAGCTGAGAACAATGTTGTGTTTGAATTGGTTTCACTTTTTATACGAAAAAGCCGAATCAACATGTGAGAAGCCAAAATAGTAATAATTTTGTAAAAGTCACTATAAATAAATCTAGACGCGACCCGCATACCCAAATCGTAGATATTATTATCTAGGGGCTATATAAAGAGTTCTAAGTGACAGTAACCCCCCCCCCAGGACCGTTGGCGAAAAAAGCCTTTTCGAGACATACAAAAAAATGCATGTGCGAATTTGCCTTTTATATATATCGAAGATTTCAAATGTTTAGACCCAAAATTGGCTGAATAGCTTACTAGAGACTGCAAAGGACAAATCTTTTGATTTTGACCTCTTGGTAGCCAAATTTTCAGCTAAAAACTGAATAAAAAGCTTTCCCTATGTCTGAATACACTTTATGTAAAATTTCAAATGTTTAATTGTCTGAGTAATTTGGTAGAGACCGCAGAGGTCAATTTTTTTTTAAACTTTGACCCCAATTTTGACCTCTTAACATTTGTTTTGGGCTCAAATCAAATTAAAAAGTTTGATCGATGTCCTAGTTACCTACATCTAAAATTTCAAGTGTTTAGACCCAAAATTAGCAGAGGAGCTTGGTAGAGTTTTCAAAGGTCAAATCATTGAACTTTGACCTCTTGATAGCCAAATTTCTGGCCAAAAATCGATCAAAAAATATTTTTCCCAAATCTCAATACCCCATTATGTCAACTCTCAAGTCTGTAGACTGAAAATCGACAGAGTAGTTTGGTAGGGGAATGTACACACACACACACACACAATATCATTTTCATAGATATACTAGCAGTTCCGCCCGGCTTTGCTCGGGCCCTATGTACTGTTCATAACTTTATGTGCATATGTATATATTAAAAAGTGTGAATATGTACGGTAATGCCTTTCTATATAATAGGCTTCGTTAACTACCATAGAAAAAACTTGGTAGAGACCGCAGACATCAAATTTGTTTTTAACTTTGACCTCAATTTTGACTCTAACATTTGTTTTGGGCTAAAATTAAATTAAAATGTTCGACTCATGTCCAAGTAACTTAATATCTAAATCTGACTCCCAAGATTGCCATGGGCATGGTATATATGTGCTTACATTGAAGATGGCTTCCCGTGTGGCAGGGATATCTCCAGAGAAGACCCTAATTTACGTTATATGTGCTTCCGGGTTGCACTTGCTTACACCACCGCATTTATATTTGCCCTCTATCGCCTCCACAACAGCGGAGTTACTATCTTTAAGAGTATATCTGAGAAAATTGACCACATCCTGTCTAGTCATCCCTCGGCTAACATTCACATTTGCGGTGACTTCAATGTCCATAACATGGAATGGCTGACCCACTCAAATAAGACGGATGATGAGGGGAGGTTCTGTCATGCAAGCCTTCTAGACCTTTTTCTCTCAACTTCCCCTGAGCTATGTTCATGTTCCATTCTATCTCTTCTGGGATCCTCCGATCACTACGTTGTATTAGTTAAGATAAAAATGAAATGTAATAAGTCTTCAGACGTACCTCTCCACCGTACTATATATCGATACTCTATGGCTGACTGGGATAGCTTCCATACATTTATATCTGATCTACCTCTGCATTCCATGTTTAAAAAGATGTGTTCTCTATACTATGAGACTTGACCGAATGGTTAATTGTAGGCATCGATTCATACCATCCAAAAAATTCCAACAAAAACTTAACAGCCAGCCACGGTTCTCCCCTGAATGTACTGCTACCATCACACACAAAAATCACTTTTTCCATAGCTACCAACGTAATAGATGTACTGAGACTAAAGCTGCTTTCAGGACTGCCAGCAACCACTGTAAAAGAGTAATAAAAAAAAATGCAAGAGAGCTATATGCTCAGTCAGTTAAATCCTAAGTAGCTGAGCAGTAGCTTGGTTCCCACCAGTTTTGGCAAATAGCAAATAGGATTCTGAACAGAAGCGTGCTTTCTATCCCAACCATTATCAACAGACCAGAGGTCATCTCGTCAGCATCAGATAATGCCAAACAATTTGCCAAGAACTGTGCAGCTAATTCTACCCTATGCGACGAAGGCCATCAACTCCCCATATTTCCTCTTATAACATAGAACAAACTAGGTAACATACAAATATCTGTGCGTGAGGTCGCCAAGCTAATCAAGAACCTTGATTCCAGTAAAGCAACTGGCCCTGACGGTATCCCAATTATAGTGTTAAAAAAGCTTCAACCAGAACTTGCCCCCATTACTTACAAAACTGTTTAAGCGTTGCCTTAAGGAGAAGTGCTTTCATGGATGACCTCAAGCTGTGTGCCAGCTCAGATTCTGACTCAAGTTAACTCTTCTTGCAGGTCATACATACCTTCTCCAAAGTTATTGGAATGAAGTTTGGTCTGGACAAATGTGCCAAACTCTCCATCAGAGCTTGGAAGAAAATTCCAGCAGAAAACATACAGCTTGATGAAGATACGGAGATCAAGGACGTAGAAGAGCAGAAAAAATACAAATATCTTGGCATAGAAGAAAACGATTCAATTTATCATGCCAAGACAAGAAAAAATTAGCAGTGAATATATATTCCGTGTCAGGAAAATCTGTAAAACAGAACTTAAAAACAAGGTAACTGGCATTAATCAATTAACCATGCTTGTTAACTGGCAAAAAAGAGACTATACACTAAAGTGAGGAAAATGTTAACACTATACAGAATAACATACAGAAATCTGTATTTACCTAGACTGTATCCACCCAGAGGAACAGGAGGAACGGGTCTCTCAGAAATTAATCATCAGCATTGTGCAACTATTGTGAGCACCGAGCAATATCTGATGAGCTCGCAAAATGCAAATGTCAAAATAGTACACCAACATGAAACAAGAGCCAGCAGAATAACCATCACAAAACTTGTAAAACATTTTGGACAAGGCTGTCTTACAAATGAGACAGAATCAGAAAACAAGTCTGCTATGGAAATAGTCTAAAAAGACCAAAAAATGCACCAGGAACTTCCATTGTAAAAAAAGGAAATGGAAGAACAGGCCAACTAACAGTGTGCTAAGTATTTTCTGAATGAATTCACCCAGGACTGTATAGATAAGAAAGGCTCTATAAATAAACTGGCTAACAAGAGGATCATGCCACTATGATTAAGGGAGGATTATAATGACATCCGCTTAATGCCACATACTGGCTTATATGAACAATGGTCCACTTCTTCAAGTGATGTTGCCTTTAGTAACAGCACTAAGCTAGATAAATTCTTGTCCCAGAATCCGGTAAGACCAAGAGATCACAATAAAAATATACTATAACATAATTAATGGGTGAATTGGAGGCAAGAAAAATTAATGTTATACACTAACTCAGTGTTTAAGAGATTAAAAAAAAAAAAAAACTTTCATGAAACACTCGGACCTTGAAAATGCTGCTGTGAAACCTGACATAGTTATATGGAATAAGTCAGAGAGAGTTGCAACCTTGATTGAAGTGAGTGTTCCTAATGATGGCGGTCTTAACAGAGCTGAAAGAGAGAAACAGACCAAATACTAAGGTCTCATGTATGATATGAAAAGAAACTGGAACCTAAAGGGGATATCGATCATACCAGTTATCATAGGTGCCACAGGATTTATGAAGAAGAACCTGAAGTCCTACCTAACTAATATTCGTGGTGAACCAAGTGCAAAAGAGATTCAGACAATTGCACTTAAGGGAACAGCGAGGATACTATAAAGAGCTCTCTGTTGGTTTCAATAAAAAAGCGGGGCAATGTTGGCAGCTGGTTTGGCTGCCCCATACCCAGCATTACAATCTTCAAAGGAAGAAAAATAAAAAAAAAACTCATTTGTTTCTATACATCTCATAGTGATAAAGTGTTAAACCTATGAAAGGGCCAGGTGAACTTATTCTGGAGTCCCAAAAAGATATGTCATTAAATTTTTGTAATAATCCAAATGACAGACTTTTTAATCTTTTCAGATTAATTAATAACATTTGGTATGCAACAATGTTTAGCATTTGCCCTATTGAAAATAAAAACATTTGTTATTTTTGACACATTCTTTTTAATTATGACAATTCTATAACTATCCGCTCAAATATATTAATTATGTTCGTTCTTTTATGACTATTCATCATATCATATTCGGTTTAAAGTGTTTTACATTCAAGTACAATTCTTCTAACTAAGTACGTGCAAAATGAATGCCGATGCTCAAAATGTATAAACATTTTCACCCCTCCCTTTACTTAAAAATTTACCAAAAATCAGAAAATTAACCAATTTTAATGAAATTTTCAGTATTTAGCAAATAATGATCACAGAATATAATGAACCCATTATTTTAATTTAAATCTTAGTGGACATGTATTATTTTGTTTAAACAAAAAATATCTTTACTAAAGTTATGGTTTTCAACAGTAAAAAAAACAAATGTATGAATTTTTTTTTTTATGAAAATAAACCATCATAAATTGTAGCAATTAAACAATTATTTAATTTTTACAGGAACATAATGAAAAAAAGACCCTAAAATTTGTATTAATAAATTCGATATAACTTAAAGAAAAATTAATTTTTCGAACTACTGATATTATCATTGAATTAAGCATTGTTTAGTAAATATTTTCGCACAAAATTATAATTACAAAAAATATTTGTACATTTATTTTTAAATTACATGTTTCACATAATTTTTATATGTAAGATTCTAATATATTCCTTGCTTGATTAGATGCGAAACTTTCGGCGTAACAATTTTTATATAATATTGAAAAATAAATTTTTTTTTGTAATTTAAAAGCAGAAACATAGAAAAATAAATTTTAAAAATGGTAAAAATTATACAAACGTTCACGATAGGAATGCACGGCTGGAAAAAAAGAAAAACAGCACACCTCCTTTTAAAGTACTTGACATCATTTTCAGACAGCCTTTCAATTGTCTGATATTTGGGCTTCCGTATAATACATGTTTAACTTCCGTTTGTTGTGATTCTGCAAAGGGCAAAACCTCTCGCCTTTGGGAGTTAATCAAGCTATTTTTTGTACAAACAAGGTATTTTTTTTTTATTTAATTCAATATCTTAGGATTTTACTACTTATCTTTGAAATAGACCCAGAAAACTAATATTTATCTTTCAAAGGATTTTTACAATGAATTTAGCTGTGAAAACATTTTTCATTATAACTTTTTTCACGTGTACAAGTATTATTTTCCTTTTGGACATTAACTTTAATCTTAAATCTTTTGAATACAATCAAAAAGTAGTCGGAAATCTACAAAAGAATTGATAAACCAGCTTTCAAAACTATGTCTCGCTATATTTTTCCATTTTTAGACGTACCTGTTTATAACCAACCTATCTCTGCCAGGTATTTATCCCTCTTTCAAGTCTATCCTAATCATTTCCTCCCATGTTTAGCTCTGCTAATTGACACTCCCATCCATACTGTTCTACATCTACTAACCCAAAAATTCTCATCCATTCTTTTAATGTGATCACACTGACAAAGTCTTCTGCACTTGAATAATCACAATATACTGTCTAAATTTAATTTTTCATTTGAGGTCAATCGTAAAAATTGGTTACCGGTTTTTGATCATCATAAACATGCAATTCCTAATATTAGAATCTTATAGACAAGTTTTTAAAAAAATATGACCAAATAAAAGTTTGAGTTTTTAAAATTTAGGTTAAAATTTTATCCTTATTGTATTTTTTTTTTTTTTTTTTTACATACAATTATAACAAAAAGAAAAAATTAAAAATAAAATATTTGTACTTTGTCTTTTTTACTTAACATTTAAATTGTTATGATTGAGTTTTTGAGATGAGGACTGACAATATATATTATTTATATTGTTCGGACTATTGTTCCCATCTTGATTGATATTTTCACATTTCAGCCGATGTAACCTCTGACCTTCAGATGTCTTGTCTCATAAAAAAAAATAAATAACAAAAGCATAATTTTCATCATTCATTAGTAAGAGCTATTGTTAAGATATACTTGAAAGACAGAGGTTACATCAGCTTAAACGGTGCGAGAACAAAAACTAAAATGAAAACAGTCGTCCAAATAATTGAAACAATACATGTTTAAGTTGTTATTTGATTTATCTTTTCTTTTTTTGTTCCTATAATCCCAGACTTAGTGTTAGCGTTGATGATTATTTTTCTTTTTGAAAAAAAACTAAAAAATACATTGGTGGATGAAAATTTTAGCAAACTTATGAAGGAATATAGCATACTAGCAGGGCATGTGTCCTGACATTATCCTGTTGCTAAAATACAATATCATCACATGTGGAGGTTTGGTTTCTCCTGAACCTGGTGGGTACAGTTACATACTGGTAGGAAATATGTCCCTCATACTCTCCACATAGAAGGTGGGCTGCTGGGATTGATATTCTCGAGGAGTTTGAGCATGGGAGTCCAGTTGATAATGGATGATTAAAATCATCTGCTATAAGTTTATTTGAACAGTTGCTGGGAAGATGGCCAAGAAAGAATCCTGCGTAGGTCTTCATCAAATTTTGTTTTTAACTTATATAAAATGACCCTTCTAAAATAATGTTTTATTACTTGAAAATTTTATGTTCTGAAAATAGCATTAAAAGCGTATGTTGTATTTTTGTGGACAGCGGCAATATTAAATACCTAATGTGCTTCAAGGCATATCTTTTATTTGTTGGTCAATTTTTAAAAGAATCACATTGATAGAATGAGAATAAAATAAGCATTCCAATGATGTTAATTTATTTTACTTTTATGCATTCAATGTTTTTATGCTCCAAGTTAAAAATGAAAAAACGGTAAAAAAATGACGGCAGCAAAAAGGGAAACACTTTTTTCAATGTTTACATTTTATACGCTACGTTTGGATACATATGCGCAAAGTTAAATTTGATTGGATATGGCTTAAATTTTACAAGCTATATAAACAAAGAAGTCCATTTTTACTGGTGTTTGATTTTGATTTTTACGACCACATGAAGCAAAGTTATGACCAAGCAAAGTTGACGAAGAATATTTCAAAATTGATAAGATAAATTGGCATATACCACCTATTTTCATATAGATAATAGTTTCAGAATTGAATTTATTTTTAACTTATTGTCAAGACCATATTTTCGAATCTGAAACAAAACCATTTTTTTTTTTAAACTGAGGATATCTGAATAATGATAATAACTGGGCGGTTCGATAAAGAATTTCATTGTGATGCCTTTTGTAAATTTTTATCTTGTTTCCACCTTAACATTTTTCTTTAAAATGACTACCTACGAATATCGCAATTAAATTTTCTGCAAATAAGTAGCTTTCCAGATATTAAGCAGTGTCATTTCTTATGTTATTGCTGGTAGCCACCTTGGTATGAGCGTTTGTGCATAGTTTCTCGGGGTTAGGTTTGCATGCTTGCGCATACCATGATGGCCACCAGCGATAACATAAGAAATGACATTGCTTAATATCCGGAAAACTATTTATTTGCAGAAAATTTAAATGTGATATCCGTTTTCAGCATACCCTAAAACCTGAGAAAAGTAATCATTTTAAATGTTTAGGTGGAAACAAGGTAAAAAATTACCATTTTATTTCTTTGTTTACATAATTGAATTTTCAGTAAAACAACAGAATAGAAATGACAAAAATGACCATCAACTGGTGAATATATAGTTGTTGCTTATTAGGATTCCTGGTATCCTGGTACTGTGAAAGTTACATCGAGGATTCATGTAAAGTACGATTTATGGTTGCATCTCAGAGAATAGGGGTATATTTTGGGCCAGATAGAGAGGATTTACAAAATTGAAAATTGGACTGGTCCCAAAATGCATAAATTCTGGTTGACTATGGGAATTTTCATCTTTTACAGAAATCCAAAATCTATATGAAAAATTTTCATTTTCTTTGAGGGGAGTAGTAAATACTGGCCATGAATGCTCTTTAGACATTCAATGACTAAATCCAAGATTAAGCTTGCCTTTGGTGCAGAGGCAGGAAAATGCCTATTCTCAATAAAGCTATATTTAAATACCACTATAATACTTAGTTTTGTTTATAAATAGATATCCACTGTAGGATACCATGCGCCAGTCTTAAGATTGAAATTTGTACATCTGAATTTATCATTCATGGCTTATGGTAAAGAGATACATCAAATATGACTGCATAATCAGAAAGAGCACACAATTTTACATAAAAGTGCCAAATTTCATGAGAATAGCTGGAAAAATAAATAAATGGTGGCGAAATTACCGAATTTCTTGAAATGTTGAGGTTCGTAATAATATAAAGTAAAATGTCCACGGAAAAGCCTAAATTTTAGCACTTAAAATTCTCCTAACTTTTGAACTACTGATGGTATTTGGATAATTCAAACGGTTTTAAGCAACTTTTACAGGGCTCTTTTCATGCAAGTTGATAAAATAACAATTATCTAAAAAGAAAAAATCAACTTGTAATGCTACTGAAAAATAAAAAGATTAAAAATACACATTAATAAATTGTTTGGTTTTAAATTATGTTTTGATTGTCTAACATTATTCAAGAACAAAAAAAAATTTGAAATGAAAGTCGGTTGTCTGCCCTTACTTCCTTCATGGACGGTGTTCCGCCCCTACCCCACCACCACATTCACACGGAATAAAATTTAATTTTCTTGAAAAATAAATAAAATAAAAAGGTACTTCCGCAGGTTAAAGCCCGTTTTTTCCAAGAGTCTCACTTGGCAACGCCCGGATTATACTAAGCGAACGGTAGGCACTACCATTTTTATGTGAACTTTTCCAAAATGTACACATGATCTGGTGACGTCATCAATTGATGTGCTTGATGGGAGCCACGGCGAACAATTTTTTTTAACTATTATTTACTACTGTAATTTAATAGGAATTTATTTTACATTCAAATAGTTTACTTAAAGATTAAATTTTCGAAATGTAAAAAAAGATGCACTATTATCATTAGAAATGATTAAGTAAAATCTTTTTTTTTTCAGTGGGGGTAGAAAACATAACACAAAAATAAAATGTCACGTGACTTTTTTGACATCTACGGAAGAGCAAAGTGACGATAAAATAGTTTGTTAGTTCACTACACATGTTATTTAAGTTTTTGATACTTTGGAACAATTTAAATTATTTATACAAAAGATCATCTCCGAATGCAACTTGGGAATAATTTTCCCTTTTACCAGTTTGGTGCATCCGACCACTTCATTACTACTAAAATGAAAAACAAACGTTAACGAAAGAAGTTTTTAAAGTATCTAAAATTGAAAAAAAAAAAAGAAGTTTAATAAACTTTAAAATTAAACGTAAAACAAGAAAAAAAATTTATAAAAATAATTTAACTTACTTTTAATAGATAATTTGGTTACTTTTTAGTAAACACTAACAGAATAATCCAGTTAAGCTGTGAAGTTTTAGAATGGTGAACGCAACTGCGGAAGTGAATGTTTTCAATCAACCAGTTTATTTTTGTTCAGTCTATGCTTCCATATTTTATTTCATAAAACAAGACATACAAGAATATCGCAGTGCATGTACAAAAACTGGATTTTAATGTAATATTAATTTTGAATCTGTTTTAATCTGGCCATAAAATAGGTAGCAAGAGTCATGTTTATATTATAACTTTATAGTTAAAAATTTTTCACACAATTAAAAAATCTATGTTGTAGCGGACATTTTGAAATAATGGAATTTTAATCGTTTTAATCTTTTAAAAATAATTTAATTTTTAAGAAGTTACTTTTTCTTGGCAATTCAACTGATTATAGTATATATTAATTAGAAAAAACGCTATTTAAAAAAAAAAAAAAAAAAAACTATTAAGTTTATATCAATTTTTTAATTGCAACTTCAAGGTAAATTTTTGTTCAATACGTGTATTTAAACTTTTAAAAAATAAATATTTTTTTTACTTATTTGAACTCTTATGTTTCATAATAAATAAAAATTTCAATAGATTTAAATATATTTTGTTTGGATTTCGAATAAATAAATATGGGGGGGGGGCACACTAAAAAATATTTCCCCTCATATTTTACGGAAACTGCATTTTCTAGGTAATTTCATTCTGAAATGGATAAATATCGAAAATTTCACAAAAATCTGACCATTAGTTGATTTTTGCTAGATTTATTAAACACGGGTATGTTTTCACGGTCGGAAGGTCTACTACATAAGAACGTTATTTTAAAGCGCAATTATGTAAACATAGTTTTCGTCTCGCAATTTCATTATTTTCGTTCAATGAAAAGATTTTTTTTAAATTATTACTGGTTTATTTTGCCCTTTTAAATGGTACAAAAGTTCTACTGATAATATTAATTTACTAGCGGGGGTACCCGGCGTTGCCCGAGTGTTTGTTTCCGGGACGGGGGGGGGGTTAAAAAATGTTATGGTAGGTAAGTAGGAAGGATCAAACCCGGAGTCATGAGTAAAAGTAGGAAAATAAAGTGTGAAAAAAAAAAAATCTGCAACGTTAACAGTTCGGCCACCAAGAAAAGTCCATTCCAGTTGTTTAGGAAAAAAAAAAAAAAAAACCACTATGGTAGGTCGGCGCGAACGTGAAAATATAATGTGAATTGTCCAGCACCCTAACCACTACGCCACAGAGCACTGCAGCTTAGTTTAGTGATTTTAAATAACTTCACATGATAGAACTACGAAGCCAAACCGGTGTTCTCTTCTCAACTGTTCCTTGTGAACGATCTCCAAACGGTGTTAAGTGGTGGCAGGGGGAGGAGGAATTTTTAAGAGAGAAAATATTTTACCACTTCCATTGATCTTAACCGATTTTGGTCGTGACTTCTCAGCAGAAAAAGTATAGACATCTAAGATTATCGAGGAATTTGAGAACTAATAAGCCTATAACAAACCTCAGATATTGTTCTGCCGTTTGTGCATAATGTATTTGCATGAAATATCTTGATTTTTAATCCTATTAAGGTCAAAATCCCACGGGGGGGGAAAAAATGAGTTCATTTTATTTATATAGAAGATAATAAAGTTACATGTTACATATAGGGTGGGGTAAACAGAAGTCAATAAAAACAACCTACCGTGATAATTTCATAAATTTTACCGTTTTATTTATTTTTATGGCAACTGGGTTTTTTTTCCGGGGAGGGGGTGGGGGGTAATAAAAGATTTGTTTTGTTTTGTTTGTGTAAGGCATTTATTGTAAAAAATTAAATAAAATGACACCAATTTTGGTATTTTTTTTACGACCTGTCCCAGCATAGTACCAGTTTGGTGCCTACCAACCTCTCCATGCTAAGAACGGTTTTCGAGGTTGGCGGTGTTTATCTGAAAGCCGTTTTTAACATGGAGAAGTTGGAGGTGTTTATATTAAACTGGAGGAAAGAAGCGCAATAATACTCTGCCCTTTCTTTTCCTTTTTTTTTTCCCAGTTTTACCATCTGCTCCCTCGCGTCTCTTTGCGAGCTCGGTATAATCCAGCGGTTTAAGCACTAAATAAACATTTATTTGAAAAAAAAAAAAAAAAAAAAAAAAAAAAAAAAATTGTGATTAATTTAAAAAAATAAATTTTCGATAGTTATGAACTTATGTTACCGTGCTGAAACAACGTTATTTAAAAAGCCATTCTTAACATGAGAGGGGAGAGTGTTTTGTAATTATTATGTACCCAACAATTTAATAAAAGTAGGGTAAAGCTTGAAACACTTTTTTTTTAAATAGCACAGTAACATAAGTGCATAAGCACCAAATTTCCTACGAGGTGTTATGAAGCAATAGCTCAAATGGGTTACCAAAATAACATTAGAAACAAAGTTAAGCAAATTCAACTCCGCAAGTTAAAGTTGTTTTTTCACCAACATATGATAACTAGTACATAGTTTGCACAAATTAAACACGGTTAATAACAAGCTGTGTTTTTATTTGTTTTTTTTTTTTTGTAAAACTTGCGGAGAATGTTTTGTTTTTTTTTTGGTTTTTTCTTTATTCAATTTTCACCCCAAACAAAGCAAGTGCCACTTCAAAGTAGGGGGCTACTATTGGAGACATAATTTGCAGGAGCATTATGAAGGGAGATGAATAGAAAGATGCTTGTTGACATTACACTTGAACTTCTACATATCAGTACAGTTGGGAAAACAGTATCCTGGAAGGGAGTTCCAAAGACTTGCAGTTCTGGAGAAGAAACTATTGGAGTAAAAGGCTTTCTTACACCTAGGGATCTCTACTGTAAAGGGGTAGGGCTTAGTTGCTGGTCGAGTTTGTCGGGGGTAGTCACGTCGAGGAGGTTTAAGTGCTTGCAGTTCGTGAGAGCATTCACTATTAAAGTATTTATAGAACAGGCAGAGGGATGCAACATTTCGCCGATGGGACAGAGGCTGAAGCTTAGATGACAGTTCAGAACCTATCAGGTTGGCAACTCTTTTGAACCCTGTCCAGGAGTGAGAAACAAGCAGCAGATGCACCAGCCCAAATGTGACAACAGTACTCCATACATGGGCAAATGGTGGCCTTATAGAGGTACAGGATACTTTCAGGCGCAAGTAATTTTCTGGCACAGTAGAGAGAGCCCACCTTCTTTGCAGCAGCCTTGGCAATGCTCTCAATGTATATATTCCAGTTCATGTTCCCTGTAAACGTTAGGCCGAGGAGTTTAAAGGAAGTACTTTCAGGCAGTGTGTTCTTGGCCATTGCTATTGGTGGTAGAAAAGGTTTCTTGTAGTTATTGAAGGTAACAAGCTTAGTCTTGGCAGCATTGAATGTGACCAACCATTTTTGTCCCCATTTCACTACAGATTGGAGGTCATCCTCTAGTGTTTCTGCCATTTCCTTAGATACGTGTTCATTTGTTTTCCCCTCATACCTGTTATAGAGGGTGGTGTCATCGGCAAATATACCCATCTTGGAAACAATTTTATCAAGGAGATCATTTATGAAAATCAGGAATAATAAAGGTTCAAGGATAGACCCCTGAGGCACTCCTGCATTTATCATTTATATCATTGTTTGGATGTACGACTGTCGAGGACAACTTGGATTTTTCTCTTAAGAAGTATTTAATTACATTATGTATTCTTCCAGTGATACCATAGGATCTAATTTTCCTTAGAAGCCCATCGTGCCATACCCCGTCAAAAGCCCGAGATATATCAAGGGCTACCGCTCTACCCTCCCCCGTTTTGTCCAGTAAACAGTATATACGTTCAGGGACTACAGTTAAGATATCTGCTATTGAACAGGCTTGTCTGAATCCATATTGTTTGTCGGTCAGGAGTTTAGTAGCTGTTAGGTGTTGGACTAGGGCTTGATTAACTAAGGACTCAAATATTTTGGCAAAAAGTGGAAGGAGGCTAATGGAGCGATACTTTAGTGGGTCAGTTCTTTCACCAGAATTCTTGAAGACTGGTACCACAGAAGCGGTTTTCCAACAGTCAGGAAAGCAAGATTCGTTAAGGCATTTATTGTAAAGTTTGGAGAGAACTGGAGCAACCTCAGCAGAGCATTTTTTTATTAGCACAGCCAGGATGAGATCTGGTCCACATGCTTTTGAGGTGTCTAGGTTTCTTATGATACCATGCACCTGAGAAAGGGTGATTTTCAAATCATCTAGTGAGGTGTCTGTTCGCAAAGAAAAGTCGGGGAGGGAGTGGTGTGCCAGGCACAGTATGGAGTTTGAGGCAAACCGACTGGCAAGCAGATTAGCCTTGTCAGTTGCCGTGCAAGCAACCTCATGATTGTTTGATCGTGGGGGAATCGTTGACTGCCCACTATTTACTACAGTGTTGTAGATTTTCCAAAAATCACGAGTTCCTAATTTCTGTGTTTCAATGCGTTCCCTGGTGGTTTCAGTGTAATCTGTCTTAGCTGTCACTGTTACTCTCTTACAATTATTTCTGGCTTCTATATACTTCTGTCTGTTTGAACTGGACTTATGTCAGTTGAATCTGGAACGCATGCTGCCTTTGAGCAATGGCAGCTGCACAAGCAGAGGTAAACCATTGGGGAGAGTGGGGCTTGCTATAGAAATTCCGTGGGGGAACATGTGCCTCAATTGCAGTTTTGAACCATTCAGTGGTCTCATTTGCACACTGTTCAACTGGAAGAGAAAAGATATTTTGCCATGCGGCATCTCTGAGGAGTTCCCTGATGGCTTCCCAGTCAGCCTTTTTGTAATACCTTGTTGTTTTGAGTAGTGGGTTTTCAGTTTTAGTTGTAAAAATGGAACAGAAATTTAAATTGCATTCAGTTTTAAATTTGGTACATTTTTACATTACGTCCAACTCATCATTCACATTCGACATGTCAACTTTTATAGGTTTTCGAGTATGCTGACAAGGTTGAGGATGTGTCTATTCCGAAAGCCGTTCTTAACATGTCGAGGTTGGTTGGGGATGTCTATTCGTTGTAAGCATACCCGAAAACCTATAAAAGTCGACATTTTCAATGTGAACGGTACTTACTGGACTTAAAAAAACCCAAAAAACTTTCGTTTGAAAAAGTATGATTGTTGAATGTTATTCTTTCGATTACTTCCGTTTTTTTTTGGGGGGGGGGCACACTAAGAAAAAAGAAAAGGAATTAGACGGAACGAAATTTAAATTTCCGTTCCATTTTTACAACAACCATAAAACAGGATTTTCTGCAAGTTTTAACCCCCCCCCCCCCTTTTTTTTTAGGTTTCATTTAGGAGTAATATTTTAAGTAATATCATTTTATTATTGAAAAACACAGAAGTTACAGTTTGAGGCGGATTATACACCGTTGGTCTCCGTAAATTAAAATTTGCCGATTGTCAGTATTGCAGTGCAGGAGGAAGCCTTTGTAAACAAGGGAATTTCAAACCCAAGTAATAAATTATTTACAATTCATGTTATTTCTTAAATTTTTGTAAGTTGTTCCTCCCGCCCTCATCTTAGTCTTTCCAGATTCTTAAGAGAAAAATAATAAAAACGGTGAAGGCCGGTCACGTGACAACCAAGTAGATATAAACACAGTTTGTTTTCTTTTTAGTCTAAGTTCGCATTCATTCAATTTCTTCCACGACGGGAAGATGTGACACAAGGTTGGGAAAGTGGATTGGAAAAGTCAGGGTCCCGAGCACTCTAGCCTGCAAAAAAAAAAAAAAAAAAATGCATGGGGAAACTCCATCGGCATTACCCGGTGGGGGCGCATAAGGCGATTAGCAAGAAACTAATCGTTTCTCAAAGAGTGAGAAGCCAAAGAGGATTGGGTGCTTATGCACTTATGGAACTAGATTTCAGTATTTTGATGAAGGTAGATTAGTATCCAGAATCAGTCCCGAGAGTAACCGAAACAGTTTACGATGTGAAAATTACCTTTTCTCTGAAAAGGTTTTTTTTTTTGTTTTGTTTTTCTCAACTTAATTTGTATTTACTTTGGTGCTAATGCACTTACTGATCCGCGCTATTTTTGAAATCGTATTTCCAAGTTTAATTTTTTATATGTTTTTTTTTTATTCAACTGTAAAGTTAAAATACAGAAAAGGTACAATACACCCTTCGCTCCCCATGTTAAGAATGGCTTTTTAAATAATAACGTTATTATTTCAGCACGGATCAATAAGTGCACTGCATGAGGACCTTTATTTTTTTAGGGGCTAGTTTTTTTTTAATCCAAATTTAACCTTTCGCATCATGGTCCCATTTTTAATTTTTTATTTTATTTATTCATTTTGTAAACCTTTATTTACGCTTTCAAATCGTGAACGACGTCTGTTATTTCCGGCACTGACGTGTCATTTTCTGTAAAAATAATGAAATCCACTGGGTTCCCATTCCCTACAGATACCAAAACGAGGTATGGTTCGGTTCTAGATCCTAAGCATTACCTCTTCTTTCGGAAAAGCGGTGGTTGTTTGCCTAAGAAGCCGCTATCGGAATAACGGGTCCGTTCCTAGTTTGCTTTTATACACAACCACCCAACCAAAGTTTCACTTCCTTCTTCTCGAGGATGGTTTTTTTTTCCTCAATTTGCCAGCTTTGTGCCTACAAAGCACATAAATAATCGTTTTTTTTTTTTGTTTGTTTTTGTTTTTATGCAATAAAAAAAGTTTTTTTTTTTTTTAAATAGATAGATAGATAAATATGGACCAGGGGTATGCGTATATACTTACAAGCCCCATTTAATGTACCTCTGCGACCTGGTGTAGAATCCATCTCCCATAGGGGACTTTCATCATTATAATCTCGAGCTTCGCGTAGTAAGTCCGTGATGGTCGTCGACGTAGACGTCGCCGACGCCATTATGTACTGAAGAGGAGAGAAGAGGGCGACACCTAGCGGCAAACGGTCGCAACTCTTTCTTCTTCACTCGACTTAACAAAAAAATGCGAATAAATGAATCAAGTTGAACTTCTTTCTCTTTTTCTTTCTGTCATTGTTTTTTCCTTTCTCCTTTTATTTCTTTATTTTCGTTCTTTCTTTTTTTCTTTCTTTAATTCTTTGTTTTTCTTTCTTTTCTTTTCTTTGTTTCTTTCTTTTTATTTAATTATTCCTTCTCTTTTCCTTTTTTTAAAGAAAAAAAGTCCAATCCTTTTAAAAAAAAATTAAATAAAATGACAACAATTCTGTTTAAAATAATTCAAATGAACCCCTCATACAAAATTTTGTAAAATATGAATGATTCCATTAAACTATAAACATAAATTAAAATAACAATAATATTTCGGATAAATTGAACTTTTCATCACCTGAAGATGGTTGCAGTCTGACGTGAATCTGATGTCATGAACCGTCTGCAATTTAGCGCCGGTGTTAAGATAGGAATTCCTTTAGATTACATTAGTTTATAAATAAACTACCCGTGACCCGTTGAGTCAGTATATGTTATGGTTAGCAATGGAATAGTGATTATATTAATTATGCCAAAAAATATACCCTTGCGCGTACAACAATGGCCGCCACTTTTAACATAAGAAATTACATTGGTTAATATCCGAAAAAATGCAAAATTCAAATAATCTTTATTTATGAAAAATAATGTCTTTTAAATGTTGCCCATTTTCAGCTTCGCATATTTGTGCTCTTTTCAAAACATTATTCATGACAGATTGCAGAACTCTGGATTGCGATTTAACTCCCTTATATCGTTCCTGATGTTTTCCTTCAATTCTTGCAGGGTTTGGGGTTTGTTAACATAGTGTGCGAGCCTTTTCTAGTCTCGCACAAAAACACACATTCACATTTCAAGCTATATTACTTGTCGCATACATACACGCAAACAAACATACGCACCCACGTCCACACACGTACATATATTCACGTTCGCGTACATATAATAACATTCACGTGTATATACACACACGCTAACGTACACACATGTACTCACACACGTACGCACACAGATGGACGACGTCACTTCCTTTCAAAGGAAATCCACACATGCGCAAAGACCACTGGAAACAAGTATAAAACAAAGAGTAACAACCGGCCCTTTTTTTTTTTTTTCGGCCTTTTTTACCTCACGCCATTTTACTACTATGTGGGACAAAAAGCTAACAGACCGTACGTACACATTCTCACTCTTTCTCTCTATATCTACTACTGGTACCTGAGAATGCCTTCACGTAGCTGACTGCTAAGTGACGTCAACCCTCTATTCTTTGTCTTTGTCTACACGTTGGACTATCATTCTCATTTTCACTGCGTTACTCCTTTCTCTTCACATGCGCAAACAAACGATAGTGAGATGAAAACACATTTCCTTTTTCCTTCTACAATACCAGTCCTCTACGAACGATGGTTACACCCGCGCAGACATGAACACATGTTATATCTAAAACCTTCATTCTTTCAACAGTAAATAAACGACGTTTATCTTATCCATCAATTGAGTTTTTGTTTCCTTCAATTCCATTCGTTTCATTATTCTTTTGTAACGGGATTGGGATTTATATATCCTAGTCCTCCACAATAGACTCTTTTTTTAAGATATTCCTAGAAGAAAAAGTCGGGGCTAGTCAAGTCGGGGAAACGTATGCGAAGCTGAAAATGGGCAACATTTAAAAGACATTAGTTTTCATAAATAAAGATTGTTTGAATTTTGCATTTCTTTACTTTAATTTCTCAATGTCTTAGTCAGATTGTGTTAAAATTACAGAAAGATATCAAAAATAAAGAATTTATTTAAGTTCAAAACCCTTCAGTGACTTTTTGGACACCCTGTACTTGAAACTTGATATGTGGGGTATTCAGATACATGTAACAAAATTGATTTTTTTTTTCCTAAAAAATAACTGTCAAGGGATCAAAATTTATTAAAAAAAAATGAAACTTGGCAGACATAGTTCGATGTAGTATAGAAGCTTTACGTATGCACAAATATACATTTATACTCTTCAAAATGTTATTGCTAATGTTTTGATATGCATATGGACTTATCAAAAATGATAACAAATAATGCTGGTGAGCTATCAGTTTTTGGTTTTCATTCTAGCTTATTGCACTCTATTATTTTTTAACTTTTGAAATCACTACTATATATATTGGGTACAATATAATAATCAATAGAGAATTGGCTCTATAATGATAAATACGAAATCTGAATGAATTGAAATATCATATTTCTGTGTATTTTATGATTGGAAAACTTCGGGCTACGTGCTAGTTTAAAAAAATAAAACTACTTGATCAATTTATATGATTTTTAGAATATGATATTTTCTTTCTGTTACGGGTATGTGTATCATACAGATTTTTTTTTTTTTTTTAATATAGAAGCAATTCTGGATAAATAGACTGGCGACTTTTTTGTTTCTACTGCAAAAATAAGCTGGCTCCTCATTGGTCGGTTTGTTCACTCACGATTTTGTTTTAACTTATCAGATTGCTTGTTATTACTAATTGCCGAGGGTATTTTTGGCATCAAATTTATCCTTTTCAGATCACTAGTTGTGACATAGACACAGGTTAAAATGGATGTATGAAACTCACTTGAGGCTTGCAGCCTCAAAATCACTTTGTCTCACTGAGACGTTTTAATGCCCTAATGAGGGCAAAATTTTATTATCATTTGCAAACACCAATACCCTTATGTTGAGCAGGTAGATGAACGTCAGTAGATACTAGAATGGGTAGGTGGACGTTGGTGGGGACTGAGACAGGAAGTTGGATGCCGTTGGGAAACTGGAAACTAGTAGCTGGACGTCAATGGGTACTAGAACAGATAACTAGATGTCAGTGGGCACTGCGACTGGTAGCTGGAACTAGTGGAGTCACTGGGAATGAGCTGGAATCAAAGCAGATGCAAGAACTCAAGTTTCAGGCTGTGAGGGGAAGTCCCAGGAGGCAGGCAGCAGTAGCAAATGGAGTCTGTATCGCATTCAGGTAATTTGTTGAAAATTAGTCCTGAAAAGGGCTGTTTGAATCCAATTATTTGTTTGAGGTAGTAAGCTCTGTAAAGGGCTGTTTGGGTACTGTCCCTGGTACCCACAGCAACTTGGTTTGCCAACCTGACGAGAGTCAAGTCGAGATGGAAGAGTTCCCAGACCAAGTTGGGAGATTTGCTATGAAGTCATGTTACAGACGATGGTGTTGCTAAACAAAGGGATAAATATAATTTTGGGACCGGATTTCTAACAGGCAAAAATAAAATGTTTGTTGCATTTATTACCTGCATTTTTTGTTTAGTTACAGAAAATTGAGCTTTTGTGTTTCTCCTTTGTTGTTTAAAAAAAAAATCGTTGCTATTTTTAGCATGTGTAGTCGTAATGTATTTGAAGAATTGTTAGATCTCTGCAGATGGAATATTTGTATTTGAGATGTTCTAATCTAAACAAAGTAATTGACACCATCACATATTCATGCAGTATAGTTAACAACCTAGAAATCGAAAACAAACAAGACATACAACAAATATATTTTACTAAACGAAAAGAAATTTAATTTTCTACTGAACTATATAATTTTAAAGTGTGGAAACTGACTGTAAGATTTATTATCCCAAAATATATTATCGTCTCTTTGACTTCACCAAACACTTTGTGTTTGGTGAAGTCAAAGTCAAAAATGGCAGTAATTGTCTGGTTTTTTGAGATGAGGTGTTTTCATTGATTGAGATTGTCGGACTGACTTCCTTATCTTGGTTGTTATTGTCACAACGTTTCGGCTGTTTTGCCCTCCGGCCTTCGTCAGGTGTTTTGTATCAAACTGGGGGACCGTTTGTTAGGAGTCTTGAACCTAACCCTTTATTATTATTACGGGGGTACTGTGTTCGGACTCCAGCTAGGCTTTGGGACATAGTTACTGTTGATAGTATAAGAGAGGATAATGAAACCCAAAAACCTCCAACGGTCTGTCTACCATACATACGAGGTATCTCCGAAAAGATTCAGAGAATATGTGCCCCCTACAACATCAGGACGGTATTCAAGAGCGAGTCAACACTCAGACGACACCTGGTACGAGTGAAGCCCCGCATGGAGGAGAACATGACCAAAAACGGCATATACTCCATCCCATGCAGTTGCAGAAAGGTTTACATTGGTGAAACATGCCGCTCCCTTAAAGTAAGGGTGGAAGAACACCGAAAAGCGGTAACTAAAGGGGAGACGGAAAATCGGGTATAGCCAACCATGTCTGGATGGAGAGGGGGGGACCATCGCTCCCTATGGGATGAAGTAAAAATAATAAACAGAGAGACCCACTGGAAAGTGAGAAAACTTAAAGAAACAGCTCACATGCTCGGACATAACAGCCTACTGAGCAAACCAAGCATAGAGCTGAATGCAATTTGGACACTTCTGATAGAGAGAGAAAACCTTGAATAACAACATAGGTTTAACATTAACAAAAACCAACTAAGAATTGTCCTAGTGGCATATGGCCGAGTGGTCCTAGACGTTGTATCAAAGTTTAAAGTTACCTGAGTTCAATCCTGAACGAAGGCAGTGAAAAAGTAACATTAAAAACAGAGAATCAGCAACTATGTCCCAAAGCCTAGCTGGAGTCCGAACACGGTACCCCCGTAATAATAATAAAGGGTTGGGTTCGAGACTCCTAACAAACGGTTCCCCAGTTCGATACAAAACACCTGACGAAGGCCGGAGGGCAAAACGGCCGAAACGTTGTGACAATAACAACCAAGATAAGGAAGTCAGTCCGACAATCTCAATCAATCAAAAATGGTAGTTGAGTTTATTTGGGGATGATCACTAATTTCAGACTTAAAAACATTTGACTTACCACTAACCTTAAGTTTGATGATGGGTTTAGTCGAATTGAGGATAAGTAATAAAGTGAGTCTTTTTTCTTTATATAAGAAAGAAACATCAACAAACACACACACATGGATGGGCCATATTGAATTTTTAGTGTCTCCAAAAGATATAGACGAATTTTAATTGAAATAAAAACACTAAAACAGTTTCAGAATGTAAAAATTATACAGGTCTATAGAAAAAATTTTCTTGGGTTTGGTAAATGTCATTTGTTGTATATTTTGTTTGTTGTTGATTTTTCTACTGTTAATTATACTACATGAAAGCCATGTTGGGATTAAGTTTGAGTCCAGAAATAGTATGTGTTTTCTTAACTGTCAACCCGGATTTGTTGGAGTTACTGTATTGCTTTTTATTTCTTAAATGCTACCTCAGACATAGGATTTGTGTTGGGATTAATAAAGAGCATGTTTGTTTTCTTGACTGCCTCACTTACTTAAGATTAGTGTTAGGATTAATGTTATGATTTTTAGATGTCATTTTGTCTAGTGATGCCCAACATACCTTTTCCCTGTTGTTATTCTGGTGTTAGCCGTCCAAATATGCTTTATTTGTGTGATTCCAAACTGCTTTAAAGGGGAATTAGATACACCGGGAGTCGATTTCTAATCACTATTATCATATCTGAGTTGTAGAACATACTTATGCGCATTATTATAAAAATGCGACACCTTTCTCTATATTAGTAGTATGTAATGAAAACTATCACATGAAAGGGAGATCAGATCAGTTCTTTCACTTGAAACACTGAAGCAATTTTCCAGCTCGTAAAGAGACATTTATTGTAGAGTTTGGAGAATACTAGTACTTGCTCAGTAGAGCATTTTTTTTATTACTGTAGCAAGGATAAGATCAGATGGTCTGGGAAAGGGTGATGATTAAGTGTGGCTTCTCTCCACAGTGGAAAAGGGAATAGTCTAAGATAGAGTTGTAGGCGAATTACTGGGCATGTGTTGAACGGCTTTTATAAATTGATTTCCAAACTAAAACATCTTTGGATAGGTCTTTATTTAAACTAAATAAAGTTGACATTTTCTTAAGAAGTCATTTCCTTAATTTAAGGCAAGATTTTTATACACAGGGTGCCCTTCCTGACGCCAACCGAGTAAGGTGATGTGGACGAGTATTTTTACTGAAACACCTTCTCTAGATGATTACCTACTCATTTTTTTTTTTTTTTCAAAATATTATTCCTCTCATGCTGACTCATTTCTATAAAGGTGTATGTGTATGTCCAAAGAGAGAAAGGGTCTGAGCAAAGAAAGAAAGAAAAAAAGAGACAGAAACAGACAGAGAGAAAATTTTAATAGAAATATGTTACACATTTTACCCGGGCAAGGCCGGGAAGTTTTTAATAGTAAGTAATAAACTTAGTTCATTTGATTGATCCATTTTATTGTTCGGCTGACAATAATTTTATCTTGTTAAGAGTAGCAAGTTGTGAACCAATACTTTTAAAAAAATACATGCGAAAATAAATTTAGTTCTGGGATTGAGTTATGTTTCAAAAATACAACAAACTCTGTTTTAATTGTTTTAATTAGTCATAATTTACAGTTAACTGAACATACTGACCCTCTTTAAGTTATCTAGGTATTGTTCTCGCCTTCTCTAACTCTATGTTGATTCAACCACTATCTAATATTGTTTTTTTTTTTTGTTTTTTTTTTTTGCAAGCATTTAGAGAAAGAGGGACTCTTTTTCAGAGAGGCCATCTAATGCCGTAAGCAAATTAAATAGCCAAGTATTACATATCTAATCCAGAGTCGATACGTTATCAAGATTAAAATAACAATACCTTAACAAATGTGGTTATAGAGTGTTATCAAAATTGTGTTAAATTAATAATTTAATAATCAAATGGCGCCGTAATAATTCGATGTAGCATTTAAAATCTTATTGAAAAATATTAATAATTTAGTTAGTAAAAAATAAATAAATAATAACAAAGGCGAAACAGAAATGAAACAAAGCAACTCCCGGGCAACGTTGGGAAGGTAGAGGTAGTTTAAAATAAGTGCACTTAACTTACTGACCTTTCAATTTTTATAGGTTTAGATAACACACTTTAAAATACAATAGCTTCTTTCATAATTCCACTTTTATTACATGATACGAATATACTTTAATATCTAAATGCTAAAAGCAGGCTAATTTCTCGCACTAACGCTTTAGGTCAAAACAGCTTATTTCAAGTTAATTCGTGTTTACTCAATAGCAGCACCATATCTATTTAGTGGTAATAAATTTAACTAATTTACACATTGTTATGAAAAAAGATCATTAATTAATTATAATTTGACATTGCTTTCTTTTTATTATTCAACAACTGTTTTGATTTGAATAGTATAAATAGTTCTTTAAATTTGATCATGACAAGTTTCAAGAAAAAATACACGATTAAACCCGGTTCTCCAACTTCCAACGTAGACCCCTACTACCGTGACTCCTTCTCCAACATCAGGGGTCTACGTTCTAACCTTCCAGAGGTTGAAACCAATTACTGGAGACTAAACCAGACCTTTTAATTTTAAGCGAAACTGGCATTGGACAGGCTATTTCCCTAGAAGAGTTCGCAATTAAAGGATACTCTAACTTAACTTCTAAATCTGACCCCCAAGATCGCCATGGGCATGGAATATGTGCCTATATTAGGGATAGCTTTCCATGTGGTAGGGACATCTCCAGGGAAGATCCTAACTTACCCTATATGTGCTTCCATGTTGCTTTAGCTCACACTACTGCATTTATATTTACTCTCTATCGCTCCCACAACAGCAGAGTTACTATCTTTAAAAGCATATCTGAGAAAATTGACAAGTCCTATCTGCTTATCCTTCAGCTAACATTCACATATGTGGAGACTTCAATGTTCACAACATCGAATGGTTGACCTACTCAAACAAGACCGATGATGAGGGGAGGTTCTGTCATGATTTCTCCATTGCCTCACTCAGATTGTTCAGGAACCCGACAGTGTGCCCGACAATGACGGCCAGTATGTGAGCCTACTAGACCTTTTTCTCACAACTTGCCCTGAACTATGTTCAGTTTCTGTTCTGTCTCCTCTTGGATCTTCTGACCACTCTGTTGTATCAATAAAGATAAAAATGAAATGTAATAAGTCCCCAGACGTACCTCTCCATCGTACAGTATATCGATACACTAAGGCTGACTGGGATAGCTTCCGTACATTTATATCTGATCTACCTCTGCATTCCATGTTTAAAAAGGATGTGTCCTCTATAGTATTAGACCTGACTGAATGGTTAATTGTTGGTATTAACCGTTTCATACCCTCTAAAAAGGTTCAGCAAAAACCTAACAGCCAGCCATGGTTCTCTCCAGAATGTGCTGCTGCCATTGCGCACAGAAATCACTTTTTCCACTGCTTCAAACGTAATAGATGTATGGAAACTAAAGCCGCTTTCAGGACTGCCAGCAACCATTGTAAGAAAGTAATAAAGAATGCAAGAGAGTTGTATACTCAGTCCGTTAAGTCCAAAGTAGCTGAGCAGCGGCTTGGTTTCCACCAGTTTTGGCAAATAGCAAACAGAATCCTGAACAGAAGCGTGTGCTCTATCCCAACTATTATCAATGGACCTGAGGTAATCTCGTCAGCATCAGACAAAGCCAAACTCTTTGTCAAGAACTTTGCAGCTAATTCTACCGTTTGCGACCAAGGCCGCCAACCCCCAATATTTCCTCCTGTATCAGAAAACATGCTATGTGATATACGTATATCTGTACGTGATGTTGCCAAGCTAATTAAAAACCTTGATTCCAGTAAAGCAACTGGCCTTGATGGTATTCCAATTATAGTACTCAAAAAACTTCAACCTGAACTAGCGCCCATACTTACAAAACTGTTTAAACGTTGTCTTAAGGAGAATAGTTTCCCATCTCCCTGGAAAATTTCATCAGTATGCCCTGTATTTAAGAATTCAGGTGATCGCTCATCCCCCTCTCAGTACAGGCCAATAAGTCTCCTGTGCGTCATGAGTAAGTTGCTAGAATCTGTGTTAAATACAGAAGTAATCAACCATCTCAACAAAAATAACCTTCTTAGTGACACTCAATATGGTTTCCGTTCTGCTAGATCTACAGCAGATGTGCTTACAGTTATATCTCATAGGATTAGCAAATCTCTCGACGGTGGCAATCTTTCTAGGGCAATTGCTCTTGACATATCTAAAGCCTTTGATAGGGTATGGCATAAAGGTTTACTTCATAAGATCGCTAGCTATGGTATAGCTGGAAAAGTCTTCTCAATTATTAAATCATTTCTTTCTGATAGGTTCATAAGAGTAGTATTTGAGGGGCAAAAATCAGAAGCTCACAGTATTAATGCCGGTGTCCCTCAGGGGTCCATCCTGGGCCCAACTCTTTTCCTGATCTACATTAATGATCTTCCAAATCACATCCTTACATCATTTGTAGACATTTATGCTGACGACACTACCATTTATGGTAGCACATCTAAGACAGTAAACGACCAAGTTCTCTCCAATTCTCTCTCCTCTGATCTTGAGCACGTAGTACAATGGGGAAAGGAGTGGCTGGTTACTTTTAATGCATCTAAAACCAAGCTTCTCTCTGTACATCATCAACATTCTGATCCACATCTGGCATCAATTGAAATGAATGGTTCTCGTCTTCAGAAGACCTCAAGTTTTGACAAGCTTCTGGGCTTGACCATTACTCCTGATCTTAAATGGAACACATACATCAAATCTGTTGCCAAGGCCGCTGGAAAAATGGTGGGATCTTTCTATCGATCCAGTAGATATCTCACTGCTGATGCAATTCTCTATCTATATAAGAGTCAGGTACGCCCAAGGATGGAATACTGTTGCCACATCTGGGCAGAAGCTGCTAGAAAGGACTTGTCAACAGACTTCAAAACCAGGTGTGACACTGCTCAAGATAAGTCCATCTAGCCATTAGATCAGCCAGGCTAGTCTAACGCCTCTCTGTCTATTTGGCTGACCTTTCTACCTTTTCTATCCTAGGATCAATGATAGCATTCTAATCCCCCATTAAAACCATACATTTTGGACATGTGCTGAATGCATTGAGATCCTGAAAAAAGGAGACCCTCTTGAGTGGTGTTAGTCACATAAAGTGCAACGACCCAACATACAAAACCTTTGAAGATAATATTGGCTATGACCAGCCTGCTCCACTCTATGTGAGCTACCCAGTTTCAAGACCTCAAACCCCTTGCATCAAACTAGCCAAGTTCGGAGCCATGGACTTACCTTGAGCAGTGTCATACCTGGTTTTGAAGTTTGCTGACGCAAGGATGCTGATGCTATGCACCATGCTCAACATTGCCAACTCTTTGATTTCCTGGCTTCTGCATACAACGCTATTGACATCTAGTGAAAAGGTTAGTTTTAAGGCCCTATAAGGTTTTTGTGAAATGTTATAAATTTCTCCTAGCAAACTCTTTGTATATCTTAGCATTAAGTGTAACTAACCTACACTTCTTCATCCCCTCTAACCATTTTAACATGTTTGGTTATCTCCCTCTTTGCCGTAAGGACTCAAGCAGACACATGTATAGAACTGGAGTTAATATTTTAACACCTTCTATTTGACTGGTGAATCTAAACTAGAATCGGACGACTTCATGTGCTTTAGACTAAATCTGCAACATAGCATTAGTTATATTTTGACCCAGGACTGTACTTTAATCAACCACGTCTCTGACAGCAGGGATGCAGCGCTCTCCCTGGATACTAGTGCTTAAGTACATGTATTTAGTGATTTTAATGTCTACTACAGTAATTGGCTTGGTTTCTCTAGTTACACAGACACAACTATTAGCATCACACGTAGCTTTTCTATATCCCATTCCTTGACACAGACAGTCACATTCTTGACCCATCTCCCAGATCAACAGGATCAGCAAGCCTACTTCTAGACATATTTTTAATTACAGTTCCCAAGGATTGTATAACAAATGCCCATAGCCCACTTAGGAATTCAGTTGTTGCGATACTGGTAGACATCAACCTAAACTCTCAATCCCAAGTTAAAGAGCCATTGTTCAAAACGACAAGGTATTTCAAGAAGGTTGACTTAGAAGTCATCAGGAATTACATCAGAGATACTCGATAGGGTAGTATCTTTTCTCGTCCTGCTAAGCAGTGTGCCAATGAGACTACTGAATGGTTCAAAGCAGTAGTTGAAGTGCAAGTTCTCACACAGAAGTTTTATAGCAAACTCCACTCCTCACAATGGTTTACTTCTAATTGCATAGCTGCCATCACTCAAAGGTAGCATGCATTCAGCAGACTTATCCGACATAAGTCCAGTACAAATAGTCAAAAGTATATAGAACCTAGAAATAATTGTAAGAGTGAAATGGTCGCACTCAAGAGAAAGCATACTGAAATCACCAGAAAATGCATTGAGTCGCAGAAATTAGGAACTTGCAATTTCTGGAAAATTTATGACAGTGTAGTAAATAATGGACAGTCAACAATTCCCCCACTATCCAACAGCCTTGAGGTTGTTTGCATAATATTTGAGTAGCCTGCTTGCCAAATAGTTAGCCTCCAACTCCACTCTCTCTCTCAGATTTTCCTTTGCAGACAGAAACCACTCTCGATGATCTTTCTTTTCACCCTTTCCCATGTTTGTGATATCATAAAAACCTTGATACCTTGAAGGCGTCTGCACCTGTTCTCATCCCAGTTAAAATATGAAAAAAATGCTCCACTGAGGTTATCCCTCTTCTCTCAAAACTCTTTAACAAATGCCTTACTGAATCTTGATTCTTGACTGCCGGAAAATTGTTTCTGTAGTACCAGTTTTCAAGAATTTTGACAAAAGAACTGACTCACTCAATTATTGTCCTATTAGCCTCCTCCCTTTCTTTACCAAAGTATTTTAGTCCTTAATCAATCAATCAAACACTAATCCACCACCTCATAGATACTAAAATACTTTCTAACTAACAATATGGATTTAGGCAAGCTCGTTATACTGTAGATATTCTAACTCTAATCTCTGAATGTGTAAACCTCATACTGTATAAGGCAGAGGAGGTTAAGACAGTAAATTTAGATATACCTACAGCCTTTGACAAAGTTTGGCACGATGATCTTCTCATGAAAATTAAATCATATAATATTACTGGATAAATACTTAACATAATCAAATCCTGATTAATCTTAAATGAGAGAAAAATTAGGTTGTCCTTGATGGCTGTACGTCCAAACAACAGGATATAAATGTGTCACAAGGATCGATTCTTGGACTTTTATTATCCCTCATATTTATGAATAATCTCTCTGATAAAATTGGATGTGTATATTTGCTTATGACATTATGTTCAGACATGAGGGGAAAATGAATGAGCACATACATAAGAATATGGCTGAAATCTTAGATAAAGACCTCAGATATGTAATGAAATGGAGACACTAGTCTCTCACTCCCAGATAAAAAGTATGGTCAACCTTTCTCAATGAATTTTAAGCACTTGTACATCCTTGATGTAAATACTCCCGACTAACCCAACTAATGGTAAAATCCCACCCCTAAATTCTAGAGATCTGTAAATGTTGGAATGCCTTCTACTCAAGTAGTTTCTTTTCTTGAACCGCTAGACTTTGGAATTATGGTCACTATTTCCCTGATTGCACTGATATGCAAAAGCTCAACTTCCTACATAGTATCATTGTAAATTTGGTTTCAAATCCACAAATCAAAGTGGCACTATGCCTTGTTTGAGGTAAAATAGCAGTAAAAAATTAGACTTCTATTAATAAATATTTCCAAATTTTCAGTTTCTTTGTATTTTAAAGGCTTTTTAGGATTTATAATACTGACATAACCTCCTATTTGAAAATTTAAATATATAGGCTTTGCATAAAATATTATTTATAGTCATTAAACACAAATTAAGCAAGATTTTCCAATTTTTTTCCTTTTGTTTGAGTGTGGTTTATCCTTTTTGTGACTGTGTTGAATTAACAAGTGACCTTACTTTAGCACATGTTTTATTAGAATAATTTCTTTTCTACTTATTTTGTTATTGTTGCTACTTTAGATGTTGTTTTTAATTTATAGTTTATTTGTTTTTATTTAATTTATTATTTTTATTTATTTGTCATGTGTATAGTTATCCTATAGTAAAGTTTATTTTATGTCTACAGTTGGTTGCTATTTCGCTTTTATAGTGAAGTAAGTTTTGGGGATTTCTAAAATATGACATTTTTTGCTTCTCATTCAAATATATTCTACACTCTACACAGATTCTAAATAACTACAGGTATTGATTTATCATATTATTTTATTTGATTATTGACAAGCATCTATTTCTTTAAGTTCCCAGTCATAGTTCACTAGTCATGTTGGACAAAGTTCTACAGTTGCAGCTTCTCTCAGCATTATTAGTTTTCTTTAAATAGTGATTAAATGGCATAATTTAATGATTTATGAGGAGAGATGTAGTTTAATATTAAATATGATTCGATGTATTTTGAGGAATCCGAGACATTTTGCTATGTAGACGTTAGTGTATAGAGATTTGAGGTCTACACTGGATATGATGAGGTCTTTCATGTTGATGTTTTGTTAACCAAACTTCTGCAAGAAATGTCAATTACCCACTATTGCACTGTCAACTCTTTTTTATTCTTATTTTGATCACTATTTATCTGTTTTCCTTTTTTTCCTTTTCTTCGTTTTCTTTCTCTTTTCCTTTTTCTAATTAATCTCTTCTGCATGTGCTGCAGATTTTCAAACACCCCGTTTTGCATCATCATTCTTGTTTTATTAGTTTTTCTCAATAAATTTCAGATGTCCACTTCTTTTTGTTGATATATAAAGATATATAAAGATAGCTTCCAGTATTTTTCATTTTTTAAAATTATTTTCAGAATGTATTATTTTCGTAGTATTAACGAGATTGTGTTTTACATCAAAGAGAGGGCAGTTATCTTTTTGTAAATGCAGATAAATTGAGCTAGAGTTTACAACATTTATGATGAAGGGGCAGAAAAGAGTACATTATAAATTATTATCATTGACTTTTTATTTATAGTGTTATTCTTTCTGAATTTATTTCAGCCGGTGGGATTGTCTAACTTGTTATTTGTTTTCCAATGTAAATATTTCTAATACTTCTATTTTTTTTCAATAAAGACTGATCGTGCATTAATAAAAAACGCCATAAAACCTTATAAAAAAAAAGAACACCGATCATTGACTCTGTTTTTTGATTGTTGGGAGGTAGGACATGGATAAACATAAAAAAAAATGACGTCGAAGGCAGAAAGAAAACGTATCAAACTGGAAAGCATAATAAGAAAAACGGAAAAAAAAAAACCCTGCATAAATCGGTATAGAAAGTAGAAAGGAAAACAAAGAAAACGTCTCATAATGGAAATAGATTAGTGTCCTCAATTCTCTAATTCATCAGGTATATTTTCATACGATAGGATGGATACATATTTACAAATAAATACATATTTGCTCTTTATCATAGAGTGCCTGACGTTTTTCTCATCATTGAAGTTTCACAACCTGATTATTAATTTCATATCAATCACGGTGATAAAAGAAAAGATTATATAGAAACTACAAAAAATACATTACAAGATAGATATAGTTATGACATAACATGATGATAATTGTTTCTGTATCAAATTCAAACAAAAGGGTCAGGCCCCTAAACAAGCCTGACCTCTGTGTCAGAATCTGTCAGGATTTACACTTATAGCAGTGTATGTATATACATGTTTATATGCACTTATGTGGGCATGTGTTAGTCCATATATAAGGTTGCAATTGTTTATGCATGTGAAAAAAATTAATGCTTATTTTGTTATCAGCAGACATTTTTTCATGCCGTTAAGATTAAGGTCACACAGTCTGATTATTTATCGGATTGATTAAATAATGACTGATTTAATCGTATCAATCACCATGAAAAAAAAAGCAACAACTTCTGATTGAATTTGAGAGATCATTTACACTTAATTGTCATTAAAAAACGACCCTGGTGTCTAACTCTGTCCCGTGGGGAGGCATAGTAAATAGGTACACTTAATTGTCATTTACTCATCTTCAAATTGAACATCAATTCTGTACTAGTGTTGCATGATTACTAGTTGTAATACCCGTTCAATCATGGATTTAATAAATGCAATTAAAATTATGAACTGTAAAAAGAACTGATAAGAGGATGGAAGTTGACTTCAATTTTACACAATCGGTAAAATTTTATGTGATTTGCCTATAATTTAAATTTGATTAAAATGAAAAGTAAAACACACACACAAACACACACACATACATACATACATACATACATACATACATACATATATATTTTACCTTTATTTCAAGATTTCTCTCTCTCTCTCTCTCTCTCTCTCTCTCTCTCTCTCTCTCTCTCTCTCTCTCTCTCTCTCTCTCTCTCAGCTTTCATATGTACATGTTCTATCTAGGTAATTGAGCACTGCTCCACTCATCCCTATGTGAGCCATCCAGTTTTAACTAAATTGGAGGAAATAAAATAGCAGTACAATATTTGAAAATATACTTGTAGTGAAAAGAATCTTTGTTCTATTTCAGAACGAAAACGTTGTTGGCATTTCAAAATGTGTATAGCGTTGTGGAGTGGGTGAGATTTTTTTCTGCACTTAAAAAAATAAATTTATCTATCATTTAGCAATTAATCGTATAATTTTTTTAAAAATGCAACAAAATGTACATAACATAAAATAAATCCAAGGTAATTTTTAGATTCAAAATTTAAATTGAATTTTATATTTTACTTTGTAAAATGTATAAAAGTGCACTTTAAAAATGGATAAATTACAAATTAAATTTTGTACCTTTATTTTTTGAATTTATAAAAAAAAATCAACATTTTTTTTTCAACCATTTGTATGCCTTGCAAGAAATGGTTTTCTAATTTGTATCTCAGTTTTTAAGATTATCTTTTACTTAATTTTTTAGTTTAAATTAAATAAGGTTAATATGCATGACTGTAAAAAGTTGAAATTATTTTTTGTTTCAATATTCTATTCGGTTAAACAAGTAAAATTTTGTGTAATAAAAACGTAGTTGAAATCTGATATAAAACATAAAAAAAGTAAAAAAACCTATACAATTAAATCTACTCTTCTGCCTTTCCAGCACCTTCCTTAGTTCTAGTTTTCCTTTGTATTTCTACTCTCTCTCTCTCTCTCTCTCTCTCTCTCTCTCTCTCTCTCTCTCTCTCCCTCAGCTTTCATATGTACATGTTCTATCTAGGTAATTGAGCACTGTTCAATTCAACATAAGACTAAATAAGAGTAAAATTATATTATTATACATAGCTGTATTTAAAGTATTAAGTACATTTGGATTCTGCATTTACAATGTTACATCTAGGGAATTGGGCACTATTTTATGTCGCATATAATATTTACCGAGAGTCTTAATGTATTAATAATCTATTGCTCTAGAGTTGTTTCAGATTATTGATCAAGGCCATAAATGAGAAAGCAATATTAAAAAGTGTGCGTAACATATTTCTGTTAAAACTTATTTCTTTATCTCTCATTATCCATTTTATTTTACAAAGGGTCACTGCATATCAAGGTCCAGAAGCCACTTGAGAATAAGGGTTAATATGGGCATGGTAGTCATTAGGTATGTGGCATAGTAATCGTTTGTGATGGAAATTTGGTATAATTAGATTATTTACGAGGACAGCTCAATAAGAAATGATTTATGTTGGACTTGAAGATGACAATGTTGTAGTCAGCTGGAAAGCAGACCAGCTTGAAACTCATTTCTTTTAAAACCAATTTATGTACCACTTTCATGTACCACTTTCAAGTTTATGTATCACTTTCAAGCAAAATATAATAAAAAAAATAAAAACAATTTCATAAGTGAGTAGTGAAAAAAATAAAAGTCATTTGGCCTTCAAAGCACTGAATTTAGAGAGCATCCAAAGCACTGCTAGAACCCAGTTTCTTCCCTCCCAGAAGACAAATTATTTTTTACTGATTCATTTTACATAATTTTGGTATTTATACTAATTTCGACATGACAAGTAAGTACAGAATAATGTTTTCACCTGAAATGCGTTTATTTAAAAGATCACTAATCTACACAAGCAGTCTATATTTTCTTGTAATTATTTTTCTATTCATTCATTTTCCATAATTTTCAGAATTTATACTAATTTTGACATGACAGTAACTACGTAATAATATTTTCATTTGAAATGTGTGGGGTTGAAAGATCATAAATTTATACAAGGAGGCGTCCGAAGCACTAGTTTCTAAACTGCCCCTTCTCCATTTGTTTTATTAGTATTAAAATATATCCTCAAATAACATGTTAATCAAGGCCCATCAGTGTCGTTACATACAACTGTTTCATTTCCATCTCACAACACATGGTCTTCATAACAGCTATATAAAAAAGAAGATAAATAAAACCCATTGCTATTGTAACGAATATCGTAAACCTTCAAAACTTTTCGTTCTCTCACGAGGGGGAACTTTGATAATATTGCCTAGTTAATGGCTTTTTATATTTCTCAGAGTTCTTTTGAAAGAGAGCTTCAGTTATTTTTATAAGTAATATTTTAATATACAAATTACAATAAATTAATATTTTAGTATTCACACACTTCTAAGAAAGAAGCTTTGTTCATGGAATCTATGTTTTGATTTAGGCACAGTTAAAGAGTGGGGAAAATTATTGACAGTGGTTTCAGCTAAACAGGTGTTTTTTTGTAAAATATTGGTGAAGGGGGACCAGAAATTGGATCTCAGATGAGCACTTGCCATAGAAATAACGATAAAAGAAAGACAGGCTTGCAATATTTCTTCTGTGGGAGAGAGAGGTTGGAGGGAAGAGAAAACGGCATCCCCCACTGAACCACAAAGTCTATTTTGTACTCTGTCAAGGCAGGATAGGCTGCCCAGATGTGGCAGCAGTACTCCATCTTTGGACATACTTGGCTTTTATATAGATAGAGAATTGCATCAGCAGTGAGATATCTTCTGGAATGGTAGAAGGATCCTACCATTTTTCCAGCGACCTTGGCAACAGACTTGATGTATGTGTTCCATTTCAGATCAGGAGTAAAGGTCAATCCCAGAAGCTTATGAAAACATGGAGCCTCCCCAAGACGAGAGCCATCCATTTCAATTGATACCATATGGGGATCAGAGCATTGATGATGTAAAGATAGGAGCTTGGTTTTAGATGGATTAAAAGTAATCAGCCACCTCTTCTCCCACTGTATCATGCACTCAAGATAAGAGGAGAGAGAACCAGAGAAAACTTTGTCATTTACAGCTTTTGATGTGTTGCCATAGATGGTCATGTCATCAGCATAGATGTCAATGAAAGATTTTAGTATGTGTTTAGGGAGATCATTGACGTAGATCAGGAAGAGAGTTGGGCACAGGATGGACCCCTGAGGGACTCCAGCATTAATACTCTGGGCCTCTGTTCAGCTTCACTACGTGAGGGAAAGCATGCAAAAGTGTCATCAACGTAGCGTGTATAGAATGTTGGTTTAGTAATTTTGGAAAGTAATTCGTTTTCCAAAAATCCAACAAAAATGTTGGCTAGCGAAGGACCAAGAGGGCTACCCATAGATATCCCATCAATTTGCCGGTACATAATGTTGTTGAAACTGAAGGAAACTGATTTAGTGGCAAGTTCCATCAGTTCAACGAAAATTCGTTCAGGAAATTGTGGAGATTTTGAGGGGCCATGATATAGATAGTCAGCACAAATACCAATGGTTTCTTCATCTTCTTTGTAACTTGCATCCATCGTTACAATTTACTATGGAGGTCGAGGACTGTGGCTCTCTTCCATTCCTCGATGTTCGCGTTTCTAAAGTTGGTTCTACGTTTGAGACCTCTGTATACAGAAAACCTACATTTACAGGGCTCTATCTTAATTGGTTTTCCTTTGCCCCTCAGTCTAGAAAAATAAACCTCATTAGTGCTCTTACACATCGTGCACTCATGATTTGTTCACCAAACCGTCTTGATGCGGAACTTGGTGAAATCACAAATATTTTTCTCAGCAATGGATATTCCATAAATATAATAAAAACTACTATTGAACGTAAAATTGCTACATTTAATAGTGTTAAACGTATTGGTCCATCACGTTGTCCTATTTATTTAAAATTACCATGGTTAGGTCCTGATGGCCTTCATATTGTTGAAAGGATTTCTTCTGCTACTCAACGTTGTTTTCCAGCTACTATGCTTAGAGTAGTTTACACAACTCGAACCTTTTTCTCTTCTTTTCGTAAAGATGTTTTGCCAACCATTCAAAAGAATTCTGTTGTTTATAAATTTGTTTGTCAGTGTGGAGCCGACTATGTTGGCAAGACATCCCAAAGATTGGAAATGAGAATATCCCAACACATCCCTCGGGATATTCGATTACACCAGGTTTCGAGAACATCCGGGCACTCCCAAGCTCATGAGTCTGCCATCGGTAATCACCTGATAAGTATAAATAGGTGTTCTGACCAATATTCCGATGGTTGGTTTTCTGTTTTATACAGTGCTAGGTCGAACTATCATCTCAATATCATTGAGGCGTTAGTCATTAATAACTCTCGACCTAGCCTGTGTAGACAAAAGATTTTGAAACATCAGTTGGAAATATTTACTGATTTAAAACCACCTGAATCATATAGTTTTTTTTTCTCTCACTGGTTTTCCAACTGAAACCAATTTCCCTCTTTCCTCATTCGATTCTTAGCTTTTAATTTATCATTCTGACGTTTCCTCTTGGAGGGTCAGACGATAAGGCCTTAAGGAAATTTTAACAATCCCACCTGCCCGTTTTTTTGTTTCTTTGATCTTTTTGATTTAAATATATATATATATATACATATATGCATACATATATGTGTGATAATTTATGTGTATTTATGTTTATTTAATTTGTTTATTTTCTATTGTTTTTGTTAGTTTTAAAATTATTTGGTATTGCTATCCTAGAGTAAATTTCATCATGTGAACACAGGTGTTTGCTATTTCTCTTCTCTAGTTTAATAGATGTTGGGGTTCTTTAAAGTACAGGATAGCAAATTTTTCATGAAGGCATAATCTACATGGGTCGTCTAGTTCTCTACATGTGGTAGCTTGTCTTATTATTTTCCATTCGACTACCGGCAAATGCCCGCTTTCCTTGAGTTCCCAGTATTTATTTGCTAGCGTTGTTTTCATACGGTGTTTTTTATTGTTGAATGTACTTTTGTGGTCATAATATCGAGTTTTGAAATCTAAGGAAGTCATACCTATGTAATATTTCTTGTTATTTGGGTTTTCTTTTGCAAATATTGTGGCCTGGTAAACTACGCTTTTGGTTAGACATTTATTTGGAAGTGGGCAAAGTGTGTAGTGTGCACAGTTGCATTTATCTTGTTCGTTATTAGTATTTTTATTTTTATTTCTAGTATGGTTGATGTTTGGGGTTGGTTTATTATTATTATTATTATTATTATTATTATTATTATTATTATTATTATTTCTGCTAGTGTTAGTTTTATTTTTGTCATGGTGTCTACTTTTTTATTGTTTATTTTGTTGTTATTTACATTGTTATTATTTAATATTTTGTTATTATGTGCTTTAATTATAATCTCTAAATTTTCACAGCAGCTGTAGAATAACTTTAAGGTATTTTTATTGAAAATTTTGTGTAAGGGGTTGGTTGCGGGAAAGTGTTTTTCAATTAGATCTAGAAATTTCTTGCCAAGTTTTGTTTTTAACATTTGATTGTATGGGGCCGTATACCAAATTATAGTTCTTTTTCTTCTATTTTTAATTTTACTTTTGGTGTTTTCTTCCTTATATTTGATATCGATATTTTTTAATCCACTATTTTTTAGGGCTGTTTCATAGATATTGGTTGACCTGTTAAATGCATTTTGATCGCTTGAGTTATTGCTGAGTCTACTTACGATCGAGTTAGGAATCTGTTTTATAATTGATGGTGGGTGGTTGGACTTAGGGTTTACATATATTGGGGTAGCGTTATCTTTTAAGTAGGGTTCATATGTGTTTTTATCTAAATTTAACGTGACGTCCAGGAAGTTTGTTATTTTTATGTTAGCTGATACGTCTGCTTTTAGGCCTAATTTTTTCATTTCCTTGTGTATGATTTTCTTAAAGTTATCTCCTTTGACTTTGTTGGAGTCCTTTATTATAGCTAGTCAATCATCTCTATATAGGCCGATATCCTTAGTATCAAATATGCTTGTGAGGGTATATAGAATGAATAATCCCACAAGATCTGATGCCTCTGCAGAATCCCTGGCATCCATCACCAAATCGAACGAATTTGTCATTTTAGTTTTTATCCATTGGTTATTGTTATTTATTAGAACTAATTTTCTACATTTTTTAATGATGTTGATTTCTTCCAAAGATATATCAGTGAATGCCTCAGCAAATTCTAGGGCAATGTTAAAAAGTTCTTCGGATATCGATGGATAGAAGTCTATGATGTCGAACTGTATAAACGTACATTTATCTTTGTTTTCTATATTTTTAAACCAGGTGATTGCTTCGGCAGTATTTGCCCACGGTCTTTTGTGTGACGGTTTTCGTTATATACTAATAAAATATAGAAGTTGATTTAAACACCTCACTGACAAGACCAAATTTTATAAATGGTGACCTCCAGGTGATTCCAGGAGAATTCTCGCTATCATTCTAGCAATCTAAAACATGCCTGGTCTCTTTCTTAAAAATGTTGCCAAATCTATTCATGTTATTTTTGTAATCTTTCAGAATATTCCTAATTGTTGTAGAGAATGTTGAGGAATTGTAGTAGATCGTGGACCTCTTTCCTCTGCAAAATCTTTTTCTGATTCAAACAGTTTAGCCCTGACTTAATAATTAACTAAAAAACACTTTTCAACAACAAATGACTTTATATGTTTTCCAATAGAAATTTTTAAAATTAACGCACATACCTCAATAATCGATAAGAAAGTTATCGATATTTACAGAAATCTTGGTCTTACAATATATCAAAACGAGTGTACATCGTCTATCAAAAATGCTGGTGCTATCAGATCAGAATGTCTGAAAATACCGGCTTCCTAACCTAAAATGCACCAAACATTGATCTTATTGTTTATTTTATTTTTTCTTTGCAAAACTCAACCATGTTCTCTAAAGACAAAAACAAAAACATAGATTTTCCTCTTCAAAATAACCAAACCCAATAACCATGAATAAATATTTTAAGGCATAAAGAACTTGAAGCATAAATTTTTTTACCAAATCATCAGAATGGAACAAACTCAATTCGACATTAACATTTTGTTTTCACAAAATAAACAAACACCCCCCCAAAAAAAAACAACAACAACAACAACAACAACAATAACAATAATAATAATAATAATAATAATAATAATAATAATAATAATAATCATAAAAAACACATATTAATAGTAGGTGTAGTGAAGCCAAGACTACTATTTCTCCATTACATGTTTCTTTCTCTCTACTCTTCTCTTCCTTCCTTCCTTCCTTTCTCCTTTCCTCAAAAATGTGACCAGAGGTTGTAACCAATCAGGACGGAGAACAGGTCTGGTGGGAAAGACAAAAAGAGAGATACAAAAAGTGTTGGAAGTAAAAAGACGGAGACGCGAGAGGTTCCAGTGTCAGGGGACAAAACTGAAAATCACGAACTTTCTATAACCCGATACCACTTGTACGCTGAAATGAATATAAAACCGTTTCGCTTGGAAGTTCCTTTATTTCTTTATTATTACCAGGTCGGTTTCTACTCCCGTTATTAATTTCGACGACTCCCCAAAAGGGGGACCCGCCGAAATGGTGACCTACCCAACAAGAATTACATTATAGTAACCGCCATATAGGCAGTTATTTGCAATAGCGGATGATGCAATAACATTCCAAGGGAGGTAATTCTTAATATAGAAAAAATAAGTAAATCTTATTTATCTCCCTTAGAATATTCACGTAAATATTAATTTTCATTCGATTTTTTACAATCATCATTTACCTCCCCATGAGGGCCAAGTTAGCCAATGAAGTTTGTTTTTAATGTGGAGACAATCCAGCTTTCTACAAAGGGACACTTTCTATTAGAACAAAGATTAAAACTGTCACAGTAGAGAAGGATTTCTCCTTCACAGACTAAACAAAACAGACTAGGTGAGTGATTGCTCACTAACAACAGCAAGTTGTGATCTCTGAAGTCTGAGTGACAACAATGCTCTCCAGACTTCCAGCACTCTGCATCTCTTTGTAAATAACCTTGCATTATCGAAATAGCCTCTTACCACTAATTGCTCACTGATCTTCATTGGAATTTGGGTGGCATTACATCTTCCCTATATCCGACTATTATCGGCATACTTCCAATGAAGGTCTGCTTGGCGCTGTTTTTCCTTGGTTTTTACATCTTTATCAACCTTTTACAACCATTTTATCCGGTATCAACCGAGGCCTATGCCACTCTATGCATATTTTTGTTTGTTTTTTTGGCATAGCATGGCACATACCTCAGTTTATTGAACTCAAGTGATAAAACATTTTTGTTTTATTGGACTCAATGAATTGGACTCGGTTTATCAACAGGACTCAGTTTATCAATTGGACTCAGTTTATTTGGAGAAAACATTTTTGTTTTATTTCTGTTTCAACCTTTATAGGACGAACACAAAAAAGAACTCAAGAGCCAGGAAACTAATGATCATGAGAAATGCACTTTATCTGAAGGATGATAATAAAAAAGAAAAAAAGGGGGAAAAGACTGCTAAGCATTGAAGACTGTTTATTTTAATTGGAGTTGTCCGGAATCACTAATCATTATCAACATTATTTCTCTATATACTTTGATTGTAGCCGTACTTTTGGCAGTGTTGTGTAGGCATCCTTACAGACATTAAAGTATTATATTTATTAATGACGATGAAGGTAATAGACACTTTTGTTTTACTCGGCATTGTTTGGGAGCAATACAATTTTCATTGTCAAAATCATTTCTTTGCTATGAAATCAGCAAGGAAACCCTTAAGACAACCCTACAAAAAAATGGCAAACTGGAGAGCGCTAGATCATGACGGAATACACGCAAACTGGTTCAAAAAATTCACGACACTACATGAAAGATGCATTCACAAAAGAGAAGTGTCAGAATGGATGATACAAATAGACAGAAAAGGGAACAACAGAGAAAACAAATTTACCACTTCCTTAATAATCGTGGACTAGAAAGGATGGCAAAAAGGAAAAGATGAACACATTATCTACTATACAGAAATCAAAAGATCCTGAAAGAGGTAAAAAGTAGTAAAAAGAATATAGCCATGGCATGGATCGACTACAAGAAAGCGTACTATGGGATCTCACAAGCATAAATAATAGAATGCCTGAAAATGTACAAAATACCAGATAAGACTATCAATTTGAAAATAAAGTGAGAACATGGAGACTTGAACTGACAGCTCGTGGACAATAAATAACTGAGATAAAAATACAAAGAATATCTTCCAAGTCATTGGTACCGTCGGTTTCAAGCCCGATGATTAGGACCATTTAAGATATCCATATCAAGCTCTCTTCAGCCAATACTCATGTATTTTATAACCGGAAGTGGAAAATATATATACCTCATGAGTTCACGTTTAACTCTCGTTTTGTTTATTTATCGGTTGATGATTTCATTAACTTTAAAATTTGAGTTATTTTAATTTTAAAATCTAATTTCGATTGAAATTTTTTTTCTATAAAATTTTTGTATATATATAAAACGATTTTAATTTTAAAAAATTTAATTTAAAAATCTATTTTTTTATATAAAAATTCAAACTTAACATTTATATCGATTAAAAATTCGAAGTTTCGTTTAATTATATTGAATTACATTTAAAAATTTCGAAATACGTTTAAAAATTTATTTAAAAATTTCAACTCTTTCAAGGTTTGGCGAAGTGAGTATTTATCTAGCCTAATGGATTTTCCTAGTATATTAACACTATTATATTTTTCCTATAGTTTAAAAATTGAAACAGATTATAAATTACATTTATAAAGTATGATTTTAAAAAAATTTATATATAATACATTAAAATCTATAATACAATTACGATTAAAACCCAATTTTACCGACTAAAACCAATTTTAGCATTTACAAGTTTACTCATTCTTTTTTTTTATATATATATAATCAAAATCTAAGGTTTAATTTTTCATTGATCCAGTTTATTAGGAGTGCATTCCTTCCGTGTATACAATTTTTCAACGATTCACTCCTCAGATTTAAACATTTTATTTTTGGGTCATGAATTGCCCGGAGGATGTGGTATTTTTCTGCATCACAGAGCGAGCATTGACTTAATTCCGGGGCGTATTCTGGTTTGTACTCGATTTTTCTCCATTTTATGGAAAAATGTGTATTTTTTTTCTTTAAGCTCCCACACCCGGGTAGCTAATGCTGTATTCATCCTTGTTTTTGCTCTAAAAGAGCTCATATGTGTATAGTATCTTTGCTTAAATTGACCTTTTGTCATGCCTATATATTTTTCCGGTATGTTTGTAGATTGGTCTGTTATTGTGGCCTCATAAACAAAGGATTCAGTTTTACAATTGCCCTCCAATGGGCAACTATTTTTGGTCATACAAGAGCAGCCTGCATTATCTATCTTTTATGGTTCCTTAGATATGATTGAATTGATTGATGAAGCTGTTGAGTAACTAACTTTCACACTAAAAATTTTATGCAGTTTGTGTTTTTCTGGAAAATGCTTATCTAGAAGTCTAAGAAAAAAATGTCCTGCTCTAGTTTTTGTATTCAATGAGAACATAGGTAAGAACCAAATTATCTCCCGTCTCCTGTTTCGTTTTTTATTTTCTTTTTTATCCTGAGTATATTGAAATTTTATGTTTTCCCTGAACCCACTTTTATGTAATGCTTCGTTATAATATGATGCTGCTTGTTCGAACACTTCAGCGTTTGAAGAAAGTTGTGAAATTCTTTTGCTAATATTTGCTACCATATTTTTAAACACTGTGGATGGGTGGCATGAACCCTTATTTATGTACATGAGTTTTTCATTTAGTTTGTGGAAGAGTGTATGCATTTTCTTTTCGAGATCTAGAGTTACATCTAAAAAATTTACTCTATCTAAATGTGTTTATAGTTATTTTAAAGCCTAGCTCCTTGAAAAATTCAGCTAGGTCTTTTCTAAGCCTGTCTAGTGCACATCCATTGTAGTTACGCAATAGGCAAAGTCCATCATCCCTATATAACCCAAAAAAGTGGCCTGGGAATTTATTTTTCATGGTATCTAATCGGAAAAGTCTGACCAGGTCGCAGATGTCCGCACTGTCTTACGCACCCATCGCGACGTCAAAGGAGTCTTTGGGATTGGATTTTTTGACCCATGTTTTATTGTCAAAAAATAAAAGGGTCTGCCTTGCTTGCATGATGGTTTCCTTATCCAGTTCGCTTATCTTTTTATATTTTGATGCAAATATCAATGATTTTTCTAGAATTTCCTTAGTGATTGAGGGGTAAAAGTCGACGATATCCAGTTGTGTGAATTTACATTTGTGTGGTTCAGTTATGCTTTTAAACCAGTCCAGTACTGTGCTTGTGTCTACCTACAAGATTTGATTTTCTTTTTATCTCTTTCACTATTTCTCTATTTAATACAACGAGAGTTAAACGTGAACTCGTGAGGTATATATATTTTCCATTTCCGGTTATAGAATAGATAAGTATTGGCTGAAGAGAGCTTGATATGGATATCTTAAATGGTCCTAATCATCGGGCTTGAAACCGACGGTACCAATGACTTGTCTAATCTAACAACTTTCTGTACACAAAATACAAAATATAAATACGCTCTTATATTTCGGATTTTCCTTTTAATTGAGCACTCTGCTGGATTTCTTTTTCCAAAAAAACTAATCATATATATATATATATATATATATATATATATATATGTATATATGTATATATATATATATTTTATTTTATTTTTTTCTATTTATTTATTTTTTTTATTTTTTTCTATTTATTTATTAATTTATTTATTTATTTTCCATTTAGTGTCTTTTAACAATTCTTGCTGACATTTTTTTAAGTGATGACCTGTACATTTCTGTTGACCTATATTATTTTGCCCTATATATTTTTTTCGCGCCTTTAACATTTCCTGTCCGGATCATTTTGACATTTGTTTCCCTTTATTTTATATTTTTAACTTTATCATAATATTTTTTTTCTCTCTCCTCTTTTTTTTTTCTCTTTCCTCTTTCTCTTCCCTGATATTTCTTATATATATTTATGTCTCGGAAGTAGAGTGAAAAGCGTATCTTATTTTTCTTTTATTAATATTATTGGAATCTTTTCTTTTTTCCTTGTACACATTTTTGTGAATTATTCCATGGATTTCTGCCTTTGGATTATTATGGACCATCTTCTTCCAATTACGGGATTTCCTTGGATTTTACTTGTACAAATGGAAATTCTTTTAACTTTCTTGAAGTTATACATTTGGATTTTACCGTCACTGGATTTTTTATCTTCCACCAGACTATCCATTCACGTGTAATCACCTTTTTCTTCACCATATTCCCTCTGCTTCACTTTTTTGTTTTCAAGTAAGATCTTTGACTTACTTGTTGTTTCATCAAATACTTCTGCATGCAAAATCAGATCCCGCATTTTACTAATTCCTACCCTCTGATGAGAAGGAAAGTATTTCTTCGAAACTCCTCAGATTAAGGACTATCCATTTATCTAGTGTTTCCTTTTCAGATTAAATATGTTTTTAACTCATTTTAAAGTGTTTTTAACATATTTTATTAACTGTTTGCTCATATTATAAGCTCTATTTCTTATTTGATTTTATCGAGCTTTTACATCTGGCTGAGATAATTTTATAAATATTAATTCTTTAATATTTATAATATACTTTAATTTTACCATCTTGGATCATTTTGGTAAATCTAATTGTAATTTTTATTCTTTATATATATATATATATTTTTTTTTTAATTCATTCCTCGCATTGTGACAGCCTTCTAAATCTCTTTTACATAACTATCCCACACAATGCTTCAAGCAAACTACATATCAATCATATATATATATATATATATATATATATATATATATATATATATATATATATATATACTGCTGATCAAAAATTTAAGACCACTTAAAAATCTTTAAATCTTTTTTTTTAAGGATAGATTTTAAACTCTTCCGACTTAAGGTTACTAACATTACAATCTAAAAGGTTATGGAAACAAAAAGCTACATACCAAAATTTGTATTTAAATATTTGCATTTTTATTAAATTAGGCTTTTTACACATAATCAAAATTGTAAGACCAAAGTTATAAATTGTTAGATTTATGGTAATTCTAATGTTTTTAATTCAGTTAGAGATTAGCAATCACTGTGTAAAGGTGTTACCATGCCTAAAGCAAGAAAACTAAGCAAAGTTGAGTGCTCTCGAATTCTAGAATTCCATAAGCAAGGTTTGTCACAGCGAGCGATAGCAGCTATGGTAAATCGCAGTAAAGCTGTTATTTGCAACTTTCTAAACAACACTGAGAATTATGGAAAAGCAAAATCCTTTGGTAGCCCCCCCCCCTCCAATTTCTCCTGCATTGAGTAGGAGAATCAGACTGGTTGTTATGAATGACAGAGAACTTTCTTCTAGTCAAATTAAGGTGGTTGCAGATGCTGATTGCAGTCCAATAACCATCAGACGACACTTACAACACAAAGGCATGATAAATAAAAAGCATAAGCAAATTCCTCGATTGCGTCCACGTCACAAAGTGGACCGCTTAAGATTTAGTCGTGGATACCAAACCTGGGACGTTGAGAAGTGGAAGAAAGTCCTGTTTTCTGATGAGAAAAAATTCAATTTAGATGATCCTGATGACTTCCAGCGATATTGGACTGACAAAAACATGCCCCTTGAAATTTTTTCCACACGTCAGAGTGGTGGAGGGTCCATAATATATGGGGTGCCTTTTCTTACAGAAGGACGATGGAGCTTCAAGTGGTGTGGGGTCGTCAGACAGCAGCTGGTTATGTTAGCATGCTACAAAAGGCATCTTTGATGATAGAGGGTCATCGTTTGTGTGGGAAGGATGGTTATTCCAACAGGATAATGCTGCAATCCACACTGCAAGACGGACCTTGAGCTTTCTACAAGGAAATTAAGTCCATCGCTTGGAACATCCTGCATGCTCACCGGACTTGAATCCAATTGAAAATGTTTGGGGATGGATGACAAGAGAGGTTTATCGAATGGCAAACAATATTCAACAAAAACTGAACTTCGTGAAACCATCTTTAGAAACTTGAGCAGGATCCCCGCACCTTAATGGAAACCCTTATTTCTAGCATGCCCCAAAGAATTTTTGAAGTCATCAAAAGCAGTGGAGGTAGAACTTATTATTAAATTTGATTGTTGAATGTTTTCATACACTTTTCATACACTTTTTGTACAATTTAATAGAATGTTTGTCTCTGGTCTTATAATTTTGATCATGTGTAAAAATGTAAATTTTAAAAATTAATATTTGGAATGTAGCTTTTTGTTTCCATAACCTTTTAGATTGTAGTATTGGTAACCTTAAGTCGGAAGAGTTTAAAATCTATCCTTAAAAATTTTTTTAAAGATTTTTAAGTGGTCTTAAATTTTTGATCAGCAGTGTATATATATATTTCGAAATATAAAAAACATAAACTATATATTTCGAAATATAAAGAATAAACTAAATATTTCGAAATATAAAGAAGAATGTTATGCATTTCGAAATATCAATTAGAATGTCATATATTTCGAAATATAAATAAGACTATGTTATATATTTCGAAATATAAATAAGACTATATTATATATTTTGAAATATCAAGTAGAATATGTTATAGATCTTGAAAGTTAAGAATATACTATATATTTCGGAATAAATATCAACTTTGACCTTTTGGACAAGATCAAAGTGTAGTATCTGTCCTCCAGATGCTGCACTTCAATTTCTTGTTCTCTGGCAGTGGAGGAGAAATCCTTCACGACTGAGACAATTTTTATTTTTGTTCCTTTTCTCCACGTTAAAAAACGACCCTGGTGTCTAACTCTGTCCCGTGGGGAGGTATTGTAAATAGGAACTAGAATATGCTATACATATTTTGAAATATGAATAAGAAATAATATTTGAAATATATAATTCGAAATAATATTTGAAATATATAATTCGAAATATAAATAAGACTGTTGGATATATTTCGAAATATCAATTAGTAGATGCTGTATATTTCGAGATATAATACAAAGTCTGTTATATATTTTGACATATAAATAAGAATATCATTATATATATTTTTCGAAATATAAACATGAATATGCTATATTATTCTAAGTATATTTAGCGTATGCAATATATATACATACGAATATGTCAATGTTAAAATTTATTTCTGACAGTATATCATACTGTTTTAGTATTATTATCATTGTTGTTAACACTCATGTTTGCATAGGTAATGCCATTAAATAAACGGTTAATTTAATCCACGGGGTTGAGAATAAACTAACAAAGTCACACAGTGAAATGCAAATTTGTAAATGTGTGGTGATCGAATCATACACGAATCTCATTGTTTTATTTAATAGTATTACATACGGAAACAGGAGTGTCAAAATCCCAGTGAAATTATATATATATATATATATATATATATATATATATATATATATATATATATATATATATATATATACTAGCAAAAATACCCGACATTGTCCATGATTGAATGAGAATCAACAAATGTTCCACTTTCCCACACTTTTATTTTCATAGGATGGAGTACCGTTGCCACATCTGGACAGAAGCTGCTCGGAGCACCCTATCCTGTATTGACAGGGTTCAAATCTGACATCGTAATCTAGTAGTTGATGCCCTTTTTTTTCAACATCAAGTGGCCTTGTTGGTAATCGATTTAGAGCATCGACTATTATTATTATTATTATTATTATTATTATTATTATTATTACTATTATTAAAAAAATAAAATATTAGATAATGAACATTATTATTTTTATGTAGAAAAAGCTATGCAGAGATAATGTTATTGAAACAAAAAATGTTTAGTCAAATACTTTGATTAACTTAGAAGCAATAGCAAGGAAAGAATGTAGTGAACATAAGCAGAGTGAGTTTTCAAACCTAGGAATAAAAAAACAATAAATATGGCCAGAAAACATAACCGAAGGTCACGTGCTGTGTCTTCTTGTGGTCGAGTGATGCAATTACAAAGGAATATATACAAGAGAGTTAGGAGTGAAGAGGAAATAGAACTAGAGAGAAGACTAGACAGACGAAGAGAATGTTGGAGACAGGGCTGTAATGGCCCCGTACAGAGGTGAAGCAGAGTCTAAGACAAGCGTGCAATCTTCCAACATGGAAACATAGTGAAATAAAAGCTGTCTAAAATATAATGGAAGACTCCTGGTAGTTTCTTTGGAAGAGATGTTCATTTCAGCTTTTGTCAGATTCATCAACCAAGATCCGGATGAACAAAGGTATGATTTCTTTATTGGCAAGATGCATAACCACCCAAAACCGTGTCCCGTCCCCTTTGTGTTATCTGTATTGTAAATGTCCTGTAATCCATGTAACACACACATCAACAAGGATTTGTGAACACTAGACGACACCAAGAAACTTTACTATATGCACAACTCATTATATTCCCAAGGCACTTTATATACAGTGCCTTATATATATATATATATATATATATATATATATATATATAGTCATTATATTCCCACAATGTAACATTTTCTGCAACCTCTTTCCCTACTCTATCATTTTCATGGCAAGTGCTCTCCTGAGCTCCAATCTATGCCCCCCCCCTTGCCAATCTTTCACAAAAAAAAATACTCGTCTAGCCAAAATCACTATCAAAAATTTTCCCCATTCTCTATCGGTGCCTAAACCTAAACGCGGATTCCATGAACAAAGCTTTCATTCTAGAACTGCCCACCTGCAGAACTTTTTTCTGCTAGTCTGCTGCCCAGCTGACTACAATATTGTCATTTTCAAGTCCAACTTAAACAAGTTCTTATTAAACAGTCTTTTTAAATAAACTAATTATAATAAATTTCCACAAACGATGACTATGCTATTATTACAATGACTACCATACGCACATTAAACCTTATCCTCGAATGACCTCTGGGCCTTGATATGTGATGACCCCTTTGTAAAAAAATCGGTGAAATCGGCCATTTTTAATCAAATTGATTGATTGCCTCTTGTAGTTAGGGACAACCCCCCCCCCCACGGTGTACCGGGAAGGAAGCTTCACATGCCTCCCCACAGTGGCTTAGTCCACAATACATTGTAGTTTAAATTGCACTGTAGAGAATCTACTGTTGATTTTATAAAATTATCTGTAAATAATAACTTCATTCAAGTTTAAACTTCAAAAGTCAAGTATAATGGTTCAATGCTGATCTAAACAGAAACATTCATTTCAAACGCATCCCTGTCATATCAAAGAACCGACTGTTGGTTTTATGAAATTATTTTGCATAATCACTTGAATTAAAGTCAAATACCATGGTTCAGTTGTGCTCTAAAAGAAACGTTCGTTTCGAACGTGCCCCTGTATCATAAAAAAACCCTCTACAGTTGACTTTATAGGTTTGTCCTTTCTGCTTGTGCGGTTATAAAAATTCTTAAATGCACTTGTAATGTTAGGTTGTATGAAAGTGTTAACTTTGGTCAAAATCGGACTTCCTTTTTTAATCGGATTTTTTTTCGCTTATCGATACTTATCGATACAAAACCTATGTAACAACACTCCTAGACATATCAAATACCTTCGTATGAAATTTCAAAACAATCGTTTCAGACGTTTTCGAGTCCATAAAGAACTCTCTCTCTCTCTCTCTCTCACACACACACACACACACACACACACACAAACCTTTTACATAATAGTAGATATACAGTGGGGAAAATAAGTGTTGGACACATCCCATTATTCTTTATTTAACACATTTCTTATGCAGCGAATGACGCGAAAATTTAACAAGAAATAGTTACTAATTTAACAATAACAAATAACTTTAGAAATTGGAACCTTTCAATGCATAACAACAATAATATAATAAAAAAGAGAATAGCCAGAAAAAAGTATTGGACACATTGTTTTAAATTATATTTTATTATTATTTTTTATAAATAATGCTGGAAATTGTTATTTGCATTTTAATTTGCCGACACTATTATACGTTTTAGAAGTTTCTCGATTGTTGTAGACCATACTCTACGTCGTTGGAAAGTATTGGAACGCGTTAGTCACCAGTAAGCCATCATGCGTGAAGGTTCTCAGGATGAGTAAACGTAAAGAACTCTCTCAAGTGGTCTGTGATAAGATTATTGCCGAGCACAAGAATGGAATTGGTTATTGGCGTATATCTGCTCAATTCAAAATCCCTGTAAGCACCATAGGAAACCTTATTAGGAAATGGAAGGTGCATGACACAACCGTGAACCGTCCACGCACCGGAGCTCCTCGCAAGATGGCGGATCGAGCAGTGAGAAAGATTGTACGAAAAGTTCAGCAGCAACCGAGAACCACACGAGGCGAACATCAGAAAGATTAGGAAGAAGCAGGGATAGTAGTAACGAAACCAACGATTAGTAATATACTCCGACGCAACGGTCTTAAATCGCGTACACCTCGAAAGTTAATGCTCGTCTGGAGTTTTCAAGAGACCACTTATTAAAAACAGATGATTACTGGAAGAATGTGATCTGGTCCGATGAGACGAAAGTGGAACTTTTCGGCATTAACTCTGTACGTCGAGTATGGAGACGAGATGGCACAGCGCACGATCCCAAAAACACCCTCCCCACTGTAAAGTTTGGTGGTGGAAATGCCATGCTCTGGGGATGTTTCTCTTCAAATGGTATTGGGCCACTTCATATTATAGATGGAAAGATGAATGCAACCAAATATCGGGAAATTCTTGAAAATAATCTCTTGCCTGCTTCCAATGCGTTAGGTATGCGACAGGGATGGATCTTACAACAAGATAATCATCCCAAAAATATTGCTAAAATAACCCCCGATTGGTTCGTACAGAACAAAATAGATGTTCTTAAGTGGCCCAGTCAGTGTCCAGACTTAAATCCTATAGAAAATCTATGGAGAGAGCTCAAAATTATGGTCCACCAGCGAGATCCACGTAATATTCAGGATTTGAAGAAAGTGTGGGCCAAAACATCGCCTGAACTTTGTCACAAATTAGTTTCGTTGTATAGGAAACGTCTCGAAGCTGTAATAGCCAATAAGGGGTTTTCAACTAAATATTAGATGAAATTGTGTTAGTGTGTCCAATACTTTTTTTCCGGCTATTCTCGTTTTTATTATATAATTTTTGTTATGCATAAAAGGTTCCAATTTCTAAAGTTATTTGTTATTGTTAAATTAGTAACTATTTCTTGTTAAATTTTCGCATCGTTCGCTGCATAAAAGATGTGTTAAATAAAGAATAATGGGATGTGTCCAACACTTATTTTCCCCACTGTATATGGGTTAGTTAGGCACAATTTGTTCATTCAAACTCATTTCATAAAATAAACTGGACATTATGCATATATTTAATCATGGTTTCCGAAATTTATACTTTAAGATCAATAACACTCTACAAAAATGATATTGTTGTCTGTAATTTCTTTATTTATCGAGCTTTCGACAAACATTATTCATCTTTAGGATCAATCAGAAAAGCAAATTAAATACGAAAAGCACAAACAAACGGAATTTGTTTTTACCCTTGGACGGAAAATAAGATAAAAATAAAAATAAACCAACTAATTTCAAAAGGTGATCGCTAAATATATTTTGGTTCAAATCGGACTGAAACAACTTGAGTTTTCATTTTAACATTAAATTGCTACCAAAATTTTCAATACACACGCACACACACTTGTATATATATGCATATATGCATATGTGTGTGTGTGTATATATACATATATATATATATATATATATATATATATATATATATAAAGATAATTAAGCAAGTTCAAATATTTGTAAAATAAACTTATATTTTCAAAAGTGCTCAATATTAAATAGAGCTTCATAAATGCAGTTTATATAAACATGAAAACACTCCACGCAAATTAATTCATGTTTCTGTTAAGCACAGATTATCAAAGCTAAGGCGACAAGATTAAAGTATATATATATATATATATATATATATATATATATATATATATATATATATATATATGAATAACAAAAAAAACTTATAGCATATATATATGCATATATATGCACATATATACACACACATATTTATACATACATATATATACACACATATGTATATATGTGCGTGTGTGTGTGTGTTTGTTAAAAGATATTCAACAACTATAATCATTCAATAAAAGGATCTATAAGAAAACATTAACAATGTAAAAAAAAAATCCGATTAGAAAATCAGAAAAATCTCTTTTAGTCTTTCTCGAAAATTACACAAAGCATAAAACGTGCGTAATAGAACAAAATAACATGACACAGCAATTAATGTCCTTTATTAACATAACCATTTTATACCATATTTTAATTTCAATAAATGCACGTATATATATATATATATATATATATATATATATATATATATATATATATATATATATATATATATATATATATATATACGAATAGAATATATGTGTACATACGAGTGTATATATATTTATTTCTCTATGTATAAGTTCAAATGTATTGATAACATGAAGTAAAAAAAAACAATATTTTTCAAATCCTCTCAATTCGTGAGTAGAACTTTTGTGTATAGAATTATGTAAATATAATGAGGAGACCTATGCGAATCGACATATGTTTCCCATTTTCACGCCTTGACGGAGCTCTAAAATTAATCTCTAACTCTAAATTAGAAAATGAAATTTAAAAAAAAATTGTTTTATGATTACGAGATTTATTTGGGAGCCCCGTCGAAACGTGCAAAGAGGAAACGTAGGTCGATTCGCATAGGCTCCTTACAATGTTATATATATATATATATATATATATATATATATATATATATATATATATATATATATATATATATGTATATGTGTGTGTGTGTGTGTGTGTGTGTGCGTGTGTGTGCGCAGTGGTGTGTATGTTCCCTGGTCTTTATTTAAAAGTTAATTTCTAAGCTCGTCTGTATTCTAAATCACTGTGAACTGCATTGTCGTAAATTGAAGTGTCGTAAACTGAAATGTCGCAAAATGAGGGGCGACTTCATCCTTTGCTTCTCTTCTTTCCATAGATCTTTATGTTGTCTTTCTAACTAATTAATATTCTTCACATTCTTCCTCCTCTGGGTAAATGTCAACGGTATCGAATCCAACCTCTTCGTAGTCCTTCTCGAGCGATGCCAGATCTTCCCTTGCTTCGGAAAATTCCCCTTCTTCCATTCCTTCTCCGACGTACCAATGAACAAATGCTCGCTTCGCATACATCAGATCGAATTTATAATCCAAACGTGCCCACGCTTCTGCAATGGCCGTGGTGTTGCTCAACATGCATACGGCTCGCTGGACTGGAGCCATATCTGCTCCAGGGACCATAGTGGGGGGCTGGTAATTAATCCCCACTTTATAACCAGTCGGGCACCAATCGACAAACTGGATGGATCGCTTCGTCTTAATAGTGGCAATAGCTGCGTTGACATCCTTGGGGACCACATCTCCACGGTATAGCATACAGCAAGCCATATATTTTCCATGTCGGGGATCGCACTTGACCATTTGGTTGGATGGCTCAAAGCAAGCGTTGGTAATCTCTGCAACAGTCATCTGTTCGTGGTTAGCCTTGTCGGCCGAGAGAATCGGAGCATAAGTTACCAACGGGAAATGGATCCTCGGGTAAGGGACAAGGTTGGTCTGGAACTCTGTCAGATCCACATTCAGGGCTCCATCGAACCGTAGAGAGGCGGTAATGGAGCTTACAACTTGGGCAATCAGCCTGTTTAGATTCTGGTAAGTCGGTCGCTCGATATCCAGGTTGCGTCTACATATGTCGTAGATGGCTTCGTTGTCAACCATAAAAGAGCAGTCCGAGTGTTCAAGAGTGGTGTGGGTTGTTAGGATAGAGTTATACGGTTCAACCACGGCCGTTGCTACCTGCGGGGCCGGGTAGATAGAAAACTCTAGCTTTGATTTTTTTCCATAATCGACGCTCAGCCGTTCCATCAGTAAAGAGGTGAAACCGCTACCGGTGCCGCCACCAAAACTGTGGAATATCAGGAAACCTTGTAAGCCATTGCACTGGTCAGTCAACTTCCGAACTCTGTCCAAAACCACATCGACAATTTCTTTGCCGATGGTATAGTGACCTCTAGCATAGTTGTTGGCAGCATCTTCTTTGCCAGTGATTAACTGTTCTGGATGGAATAATTGACGATATTCTCCTAAACGGATTTCATCTGAAATGTAAGAAAGAAAGAAAAAAATGAATATATATTTTGAATGTTATTATTAATATACTGAAGTGTTAATATGACTATGCACGTAAACTAGTGTTTAGTATATTAAGGTTGATGAATTAGCTAATATATATATATATATATATATATATATATATATATATATATATATATATATTTATATATATAGATATATTTATATATATATATATATATATATATATATATATATATATATAACTACTTCATTTACTCACATAAAATTAATATACCAAAGTATAAATTCATGCGTAAACTTTAAGTATTTACTTCAAAAGTGCTCAATACGTAGGTAGAGCTAGTTAGTTATTTATAAAATATATATGGCTATTAAGCTACACTGAATATTCCGCGTTTCATTCACTCTAGGATTCTTCAGCCTGAAGAATCCTAGAATAGAGCTTAATCGCCATATATATCTTATAAATTACTAAATATATATATATATATATATATATATATATATATATATGCCGATTTTCGTTCACACGCACACACACACACACGCACCCATATATATATATATATATATATATATATATATATATATATATATATATATATATATATGAATTTAGGAAAACTCATCCCCGGAAAACTCGTCTTCGGAAAACTCGACCCCGGAAAACTCGTCCCCTTTTTTTAGGTAGGAAAACTGGTACCTTATTGAATAAATATCGATTGAAAACACATTTTATGACCGTTCTTGAAGAAGATATTGTATTTAAAAGAGAATACACATCCCATAATATTTTAAAAAACATTTTTACTTGTTTACTGTTGTTTTAAAAAAATTAAAGTAATTTTTCGAAGTTTTCGTTTTCTACCGAGCTTTGAAAGTTTTTGGTCTTTCAACTTATTTTAAAGAGTTTATTTAGTTAATAAAAAATGTAATGTCGAGTGTTATTTATGAACAAAAAATGTCCGACATAATAGGATCACGTCTTAGTAGGATAATTGCTCAAAAACAGAAAATTAAAGAAAATATTAAGGTAGATATGGTTTAAAAGGAGAGCTCCTCACTCCAAAAGAAAACAAAAAAAATGTATATTTTTAGGTAATAATGCACACCCCATAATATTTTTAAAAATATTTTTACATGTTTATTGTTTAAAAAAAATTAAATTGATTTGTCTAAGTTTTCGTTTTCTACCTAGCTTTGTAAGTTTTTGGTGTTTACACTTATTTTAAAGAATTTATTTAATTAAAAAGAAATAACAAGTAACATCGCACTCGACATTACTTAGTAAATAATTTTTAACAAAAAATGTTCGAAAATTAAAGAAAATACTGAGGTAGATATAGTTTTAAAACGAGCCTCTCCTACCTCCAAAAGAAAATAAATTTGTATATTTTTAAATACTGCACAAGTGCCCCCGAAATTACTTTTAAACGATACCCTCCTCTCCCCATGTTAAGAATGGCTTTCGAAATAATAACGTTATTATTTCAGTGCGGTACCAAAATTACATAAGATCGTGTTTTCTTTTTTGTTATTTTTTAATAACACAAGAATTATTTAAACTGAATTAATTCTTCTAAATAAAATAATCGCTTTCTTTGAATACACGTGTTTTCTTTCTTTATTTTTGTTTTGTAATGACACAAAAAGTGTTAAAACTAGAGTATTTTTTAATAATTATTTGGTTTCGTTTTTCGTATCTTGACTCAGGGATCAAGTTTTTTTTTTAAGCAAGAGTTAAAAATAATTTTTTAAAATATTATGGGGATGCATAGTCTCTTTTAAAAACAATATCTCCTTCAAGAACGGTAATAAAATGTGTTTTCAATCGATATTTATTCAATAAGGGACCAGTTTTCCTACCTAGCAAAAAGGGGGGGATTTTTCCGGGTACGAGTTTTCCGGGTACGAGTTTTCCAGGTACGGGTTTTCCGGAGACGAGTTTTCCGGGAACCTACAAAAAATACGTGGTCGTCTAATTACTCTAATTGATTTTGATCAAAATTAGAATGAAAACTTCAGACAAATGGTTTAGTATCCTTACATGTTCATTTTCGTAAATGTTTAGTATCCTTACATATTAATTTTCGTAAATGGATGCAAATTGTTGTATTTGGGGAATAATTTTACCCATTTTTGAACGGAAATTCTCCTAATGGGATATACATACCAGCAAAAGTACCCGTCATTGACTGGGTTCAAAAACAGCCTACAGAAAATGGACTCTGATTTATGAAAGTATGATAGGTTATGAAAAGGAAGGGTTGTAAAGAGATAGCTTTGAACTTGGGGGGGGGGATCAAAACCAAAACAAAATATGATGAAAGTAAAAATAAAATAGATAAACCCCATAATTTATTATACCATACATGTTCACACTGAAACATTTATCACAATATTCTGTGGATCTATATAAAAAAACCTTGTTAAACTTTGTGACATATTTCCATTCTATGGGGTCAGGCGCGAACAAACACCCCATAATTTTATTATACCATATTTCTTCAAACTGAAACATAATTATCAAAGTATATTTACGCAGATAGATATGAAAAGTCCTTATTAAAGTTTGTGTCTATTTCCATTCTATGGAGGCTAGGTACGAACGCCGACCCCACAATTTTATTATACCATTCCTATTTAAGTTAAAACATACTTATCAAAGTATTATTATGTACATCTATATAATAAACACTTGTAAACGTTTTTTTTTTTAATTTTAAATTTTTTATTTCCATACTTTGTGGACCAGGCGCGTACGCAGACCCCACAATTTTAATGAACCACCGTTCTGCCAGATCAAACATACCTATTCCTGTGTCTCGATACATCTTCTATCATTATATATAATAAGTTTTTTAAAATAGTCAACCATATAGGAGCCTATTCGTGACCACACACACACACACACACACACACACACACACACACACATTCAGCTTTATATTATCTATATATATATATATAGTAATTTATAAAATATATATGGCGATTAAGCTACACTGAATATTCGGCGTTTCATCCACTATAGGATTCGTCAGATGGAATGCATGATTATATAATTATATATATATAATAAAATGAAATGCTGTTAAGAAAAGATGTGTGAAAAAAGATAAAGGAAAAAACAAATTAAACACCGGAAAAAGTGATAAAAAATTAAATCTTTACCGGTTTCATTTGTTGGAACAAATCGGGTAGAACTCTCATATATAGTGATTTTTTTAAGTGTTTAATTTGTTTTCCTTTTGTCTCTTTACTAACACACACAGTTTGCTCTTGATAAACAATAATGTGATACCACGCTTTGAATTCTAAGAAATCATTGTATCAATGCTGGATGACGTCATTATTCAAACCTGAGGCATAAAAATTACTCAGGCATATAGAAAGGATAGAGGAAGGAATATGCAGACACAAGTCATCAGTAATATTTAATGAAATACATTCATACTTCGGTTCATGAACTGGAACAATTCGGATTTCGAACAAAAGATTTAAAAAAAAAGTGGAAATACTTTAGTTTTCAAACAAAATTACAATTTCTGAACCACGCGGACAACAGCTGAAGCATAACAAGGCCGATTAACTGGTAAGAGCAAACAATATTGACTATAACACACACACACACACACACACACACACACACACACACACACACACACACATATATATATATATATATATATATATATATATATATATATATATATATATATATATAGAGAGAGAGAGAGAGAGAGAGAGAGAGAGGTGTTTGAAGACATAACATCTATAGCTTATGGTGGATTGCAATTTCTTACCTTCTTAAGAAAGCAAGGTGAGACGCTGCGAGTCACCATTAGCTTTCAACTAGGGTGGAAGGCAACTTTTGTATGGAGAATTAGCGCATAGTATTCTTTCAAGACCTAAGCAAGGGTTAGAAAAATTAACACAATCAACGTGAAAACTATTAGCATGATATTGGTTCTCATCTATCTCCCTCGGATTAGTTAACAAAAAGTATAGCTAATCTAAAGGTTGACTTCAATTGTGGATTGGGATTCAAAATGACTTGTTTCACTTTATCCTGTTAATAAATACCTCGTGTCTTTCAATCGTAGACGTGCCCCTTTTTTCCTGAGATTTTCGTGGATGTATCTGTTTTTGAGGAGAAATCGATTCTGAAACTTCTTGATTTTTTTTTCTCAGCAAATCTTTCTTGGAGTTCATATATTAAATCCATTGCTATTTCTGTGTCTCGTAAAGTCGATTCTCTTTACCATTCGAAATACTTTCTCACACCTCTGTCTGTATAAATCTACTATCAATCCATGTATTGAAGTATTGTTATCATATTTGGGCTGGTTAATCTGTCTCATTTGAAGGTTCTTGATAAATTGTAGAAAAGTATTTGTAATTTGATTGACCCCACTCTCTTTTCTACAACCTCTCGCTCACAGACGTAATGTTGCTAGTCTCAATCTTTTCTATAAATGCTATTATGGCATGTGTTCCTCAGAATTTTCTGATCTATTCCCTGTTTCCTTTGTTCTACCTCGTTTGATACGTTTATTTTTATCTAATCACTGTTTTATAATTATGACAATAGAATCTTCTTTTCATTGTTTTGACTCTCGAGTATATATCCAACACAGTTAAGAACCACATCGCTCTATATAAAAGCATATAAGATATCAACGAATACACAATCGCGAGTCAAAACAATGAAAAGAATATGCTGTTGTTCTAGCCCTACTCATAATACAGCTTCCTATTCCAGTAGTTTCTTTTCATGAACTACAGGTTTGTGGAACACTCTTCTTGCTGGCTGTTATCCTCTTGTCTTTGTGATAATCATAGTTTATTGTTCTTAGCTCCTTATATCAAATAGCTTCACGCCTTTTCTGTAGCGAATTCCATGAAAAAATTAACATAAGTGATTAGTGTGATGAAACACATCTATGATGTTGGAGACTTGAGATATGAGAACCAGTGAAGTCCAAGGATGGAGTACTGTTGCCACATCTGGACAGGAGCTGCTTGAAAAGACTTATCCTGCCTTGATAGAGTTCAAAATAGACTCCGTAGCCTAGTGGGGGATGCCATTTTCTCTTCCCTGCAACCTCTTTTCCACAGAAGAGACGTTGCGAGCCTATCTCTGCTTTATCGTTATTTTCATGGCAAGTGCTCGTCTGAGCCTCAATCTATGATCCCCTTGTCCTGACTTTCATGACTCTTTATCTGTGCCTAAACCTAAACGTAGATTCCATGAACAAAGCTTTTTTCTTAGAACTGCACGCTTGTGGAACTCTGTTCCGTTTTACTGCTTTCCAACTATCTACAACATGGTTGTCTTCAAGTCCAACATGAACAAATTCTTGATGAGCCATTCTCTTAAGTAATCCAATTTACCAAATTGCCACTACTAACGATGACTACTTTGGCCACTGTACACTCATTAACTCTTATCCTCGAATGGCCTCCGGGCCTTGGTATGTGGTGACTCCTTTATAAAAAAAAACAAAAAAACTAGAATACAATAATCTTGAAATGTGCTTTGCAGAAATGCTACATATAAATGTCCACGACACATTTCAATCTTACTATGTGTGTGTGTGTGTGTGATCAGTATAGGTGGTCTATTCCACCAGATATATACTAGCGACATTTACCCTAGGCAGGTTGAAATGGCTTTCTCTGAAGGAGCAACTGTCAAGAGAATATTAACTTCACAATCATTCGTTGACATTGATGCTGATGACACGGCCATCTATGGCAACACATCAAAGGCTGTAAATGACAAAGTTCTCTCTGATTCTCTCTCCTCTGATCTTGAGCGCATGGTACAATGGGGGAAGAGGTGGCTGGTTACTTTTAATGCATCTAAAACCAAGCTCCTATTTTTACATCATCAACGCTCTGATCCCCATCTGGCATCAATTGAAATGGATGACTCTCGTCTTGGGGAGGCTCCATGTTTTGACAAGCTTCTGGGTTTGACCTTTACTCCTGATCTGAAATGTACATCAAGTCTGTTGCCAAGGTCGCTGGGAAAATGGTGGGAGCCTTCTATCATTCCAGAAAATATCTCACTACTGATGCAATTCTCTATCTGTATAAAAGCCAAGTATGTCCAAAGATGGAGTACTGCTGCCACATCTGGGCAGAAGCTGCTAAAAACAGCCTATCCTACCTTGACAGAGTATAAAATAGACTTCGTGGTTTAGTGGGGGATGCCCTTTTCTCTTCCCTGCAACCTCTCTCCCGTAGAGGAGACATTGCGAGCCTGTCTTTGTTTTATCGTTATTTCCATGGCAAGTGCTCATCTGAGCTCCAATATCGGGTCCCCCCTCACCAATCTTTCACAATAAACACCTGTCTAGCTGAAACCACTGTCATTAATTTTCTCTACTCTTTATCTGTGCCTAAATCAAAGTGTAGATTCCATGAGCAAAGCTTCTTTCTTAGAAGTGCATGACTGAAACTCTCTTCCGTTTGCCTGTTTCCCACCAGACTACAACTTTGATGTCTTCAAGTCCAACATAAACAAATTCCTGATGAACCGCCCCCCCTTAAGTAAGACACTTTATCAAATCTCCAATACTAATGATTACTACGATACTATCCCATTGATTACTGTACATGCAATAACCCTTATCCCTGAGTGGCTTCTGGGCCTTGATAAGTGGTGACCTCCATGTAAAAAAAAAAAAAAAGATCACTAGTCGCATGTATATGCCAGTCAGAAATGGTGATGTTAGGTTTTTGCAGTTCTTGTAGGGAAGTGTCGACATCCTCCTACATACAGCGCCTGGTATTCCAAAATGGTCACTCATCTGGTACTGACCACAGTCAACGTTGCTTAACATTGATGATCTAATGAGTACTGGTGTATCAACGTGATTATGCCATCTCATGACAGAAACTAATTAAGCAAGAGATAAAGAAATGAGTAACTTACCAATAACAGTTGGTTCCAAATCGATGAAGACTGCTCGGGGCACATATCTATTATTTTCAGTCTCACAGAAGAATGTGTTGCATGAGGTGTCCTCATCTGTGGCATCCTTGGATTTATTGCCGTTAGGTTCAATCCCATGTTCAAGACAGTACAACTCCCAGCAGGAGTTGCCCATCTGCACACCAGCCTGCCCCACATGTATGCTGATACATTCTCTCTGTAAAGAGAAAAGAGAATATTAATAATAAATAGACAGTTTAACCCATTAAAAACGTACAAAAGTTATGGCCTATTGACTTAGAATAATTTCTTTATAAATAAATAAATAATAATAATAATGATGATGATGATGATGATGATGATGAACTGGCCCAAAAGGAATACAAAAACAGACACGACCAAGTGGGTAGGGCAGTACACTGGGAATTATGCAAACAACTGCATTTCGAACACACAGACAAGTGGTACAAACATAAGTCGGCAACAGTATTTGAAATTGAGAATCATAAAATCTTATGGGACATGAACATACAAATTGATAAACCCATTCAAGCAAGGAGACTTGATGTCGTAATAATTAACAAGAAAGAAAAATCCAGTCAAATCGTAGGCTTTGCTGTTTCAGCTAACCACAGGGGGGAATATTAAAGAAAAGGAGAAACGGAGCAAATATACAGTGCTATCCAGAGAGCTGAAAGGGATATGGAATCAAAATAATACCTATCATGGTAGGAGCACTAGGAACAATCCCGAAAAACTTTGAAAAAAGAATGTGAGAAATTGGAATCAAAGGAATGACTGGAAAAATATAATGAACAACAATAATGAAAACAGCTGAAATATTAAGGAAAACCCTGGAATGTGGAGACTAACACACATGAACCACAAGTGCAGACCAGACAAACTGCTGCAGAGACAAAACATGTAGCTGCATACCTATAAGTTTTCTAACCCCCCCCCATCCTCCCATTACCACATCACTGCCCTCGCCCACAAAAAAGAGTGAGATTGAATAGCCAAGTAGCCAAAGAAGAAAAAAAGACCGAGGAGTGAGCACTGACCAGACTGTATAAGTGTGAAGAGAACTGGGATGTTGGGGAGGCTTATTGCCACTCAAATTCCAGTAAAAACCAATGGCCACTGCTAACAAGAAATCAATGGAAAGCAGCTGTTGCGATAATGCAAATTTATTTGCAACTGTTATCGAAAGAGGTGGAGGCTACTGGAAATCTGGGGAGACTTGTTGTCACTCAGACTCCAGAAAACACCACAAGTTGTCCTCAAAGCGCAATCTTTGATAATGGATTGTGTGATTACTCCTAATGAGTAAATAATAATAATAATGAAAACAACTGAAATCTTAAATGTGAAAACCAACGCACATAAACTGTGAAACACTAACCAGTCACATGGACATTGCATTAGAAATAAAGGGGGAAAAATCGCATACACACTGAACAACATATACTCAAGAGACCTGAAACTGCAAAATAGTCTTGAATGATCAAGGAGGATGGTAAGAATGCAGAGGAAGATCATTAACCAGACTTACACTGAAAGAGTGCAGAGAATACTGGGAACTTAGGGAGGAATTTTGCTACTCACATCCCAGGAAAGACCACTGGCCATGCCAACGTGAAATCTATGATAATGCAAAATCATTTGCAATGTTTATGAAAAGAATTGTAGAGTGCTAGAAATCTGAGGAGATTTGTTGTCACTCAGATTCAGGGAGTATCACTGGTTATTATCGATTGAAGTCCTTAATAATGACCTGTGTGAGAACTAGTGAGTAAAAAAGAAATTATAATCCTTTGATCTAGGACTGTTTCCTGCTTCACTATACTTCAGATAATATTGATACGGCACTCTCTTTAGATTTTAGCATTCAAATACATGTATTCAGGGGCCGTAATATCCATCAGAAAGATTGTCTTAGTTTATCTAACTATACATTTGCATTGGCAACAGCATTTATAGTTTATCTATTGGACACCCTCTTTCACAGACTTACTTTACTGACAGGCCTCTTAGATTGTAAAAGTCAGCAAGCCTCACTTCTCGATCCATTCTTGACTACGCTGTCAAAGGCTTGCGTGATGGATGATCCTAGCTAACTTGTGAATGCTGATCACCTTGTGTTAATAGTGATATCACCTTAAACTATTGATTCAAAGCTGGAGTCATTGCTTAAAAATTTATGATGCCCCTGTATGTCCCATAACTTACCACAGTCCCTTACATCTCAGTGGTGATTGCCTTGTTTAGAGTGAAGCAAAGTAAACAAAAGAGAGCACCGTACAGATCTCCTCTGGAAGGGCATGAAGGGTACTAGAATCTTGGAGATACTTTTTCCTATTCAAATTTCAAAGAAAGGACAAGGTGCTTATCAGTGAGAAATCAATAGTAAAATTTGTTTCACTAATGCAAATGATTTGTAATGCTTATCGAGTGCCGTTGTTGGGTAGTGTTGTTGTCACTCAAACTCCAGAGAACATCGGTCCTGGATATGACCTTAAACTATATCTGATGGTAAGGCCCCAGCTTGCAGGCTTTGGGGAGTGTGGAGCCACCCTTTAATTGCCATTGCTCCCAGGTCCACTCTGACCCAGACTGGTAGTACCTGTTAGGGTCCCAACTAAGGGTAAAATAGAAACCGACTTAAAATAAAAATAAATATACTCTATTAAAAAATTGTTCTTCAAAATCACTGGATTCGGCATTAAATACCCTGAAAAGGGTTGATATGCCGTAAAACAAAAACAACCAACCAATCCAGCGAACATCATTTGTTACCAGTGAGCAATCATTGATAATGATTTATGTGAAAACTTCTAGTGAGTACATACATAAATATATAACAATAATAATAATAATAATAATAATAAAAATAAAATAATAATAACAACAATAATAATAATAATAATAATAATAAATAATAATAACGACAACAATAATAACAATAATAAAAATAAAAATAATATTAATAATAATAATAATAATAATAATAAATAATAATAATAACAACAACAATAATAATAATAATAATAATAATAATAATAATAATAATAATAATAATAATAGTAATAAATAATTTGGCTTGATAGTGGCAATAGTTTTGTTGACATCATTCGGTATCACATCCCCACAATATAGTATATATATATTCCATATTATCAGAAAACGATGAAAGAAGAAAATACATCTGAAAAGAAGAAAAGCTAACGAAGAAACACGGAGCACTAAAGCAATGCTCGCACAACAAGAGTACACGATGATATAGCAAGAATAAGAATAACTTTAGTAATCCTATTGGATGTGAAAGGCTAAACAAATGATATGCGCAATGAATCGACATGCACGATCAATGATCAAGAAAATAATCTTGTTGAATTTCATGATCCAGTGTGATGAATTAGATCATTGAAATCCAAGTTGTATACAGACAATGTTTGATTATAGATGTCACATGCTATGCGTGCAACCGGGTGCGTGCAAAAAGGAAAGCATTATTTTGATATGTGGTAATTAGAAAAAAAGTGAATATGATTCCCATTGCAGCGAGAATCACACTTGTAAGACGCAATCAATATAAAAAAACCAAAAAGCATAATCTCCTAAAAGAGCTTCGCCACATGATTGAGAATAGATGCAACGTAGTCTGGCTCCGCCATTAAATGGCGATTCCAGTGCTGAGTCAGATTTTAAGTCGTGACATGGGTGTAAAGTCACGGAATGAAATACATGTGTAGGTATAAAGATCAGAAGAAACGGGAGAAGACGCAGTTAGAAAAAGAAAAAGACATGTGGCGATTAGGAAGTTACGCTCAATAAGCACATAAATTTCTCCCTCTTATTCCGTCGAAAGCGAGCCGGCCAGCCTGGCAGCTGTCTGGTATCGTGTATGGAGAACCAAATGTGTTTGATGCCGTTTATTGAGAGGAAGTTGTTTTGGGTATCGTGTATTGAGAGCCAGCTGTGTCTGGTGCCGTGTATTGAGAGCCAGCTGTGTTTGGTGCTGTGCATTGAGCGGCCAGCTGTGTCTGGTGCTACGTATCCTGAGCCGGCCAATGTGGCAGTCAGTTAGAGAGAATAACAATGCCATCCGCCACCCGGCGATAATTTACTAAAAACTAGAAACACTGTGTATGTTTCTTAATGTCCTATAGGAGAATGTGTCTCCAAAAGCAATTCATATATCGGCACGACAAGGACTAGTATTATTCGCCGACTTACATATAACCTATCTTCTCCTAACAACTCCATTTACCAACACGACACCTGCAATGAATTCAGAAATATATTAATAAAATGGCAGTATTTTTACCGCTATTTTAGTGTTTCACATTATAACCTGCACCTCCCCATCATAGAAGCCCTACCCATTCGCATAAACAAACAAACCATCAATTAGGTTCGATATGAAGGAGGAGAGGGTACGCGAAAGTGCTTTTAAACGATTTTAGTTGACTTTTTAATTCATCACACACCTGAAGACGACTCATGGGAGTTCAAAACGTTCGCTGCAATGACGAATTTTTTTTACACTCGAACAAAACGTTCAAATATTGGTCCGCCAAATGGAAAACGGATCGCAAGAGAAAGAAACAGAAATTATCCCTGCTTTTTAACGATATATATATATATATATGTGTGTGTGTGTGTGTGTGTGTGTGTGTGTGTGTGACAATAAGACGGACGTCTGTAAAAAGCCTGAATGTCGAAAGGGAACCAGCAGAAGACAGAACAAAGAGAAAACCGTGGAAATAAATGTCTGAAAGGCAAGGATCGGATATTGAAAATATATGTACATGTCATTGCTATCCGCTGATGCCATATTATAAGACTAGGCTAGTGTTCAGCAGAGCTAGAGAAAAATTATGAATTATTAGTGGTCTTCCATAATTGGCGTGGGAATGAAGATGTCGCACTGTAATGGTTAGAAACACGGACTTGTTCAACTAGTATCGAGAATAATGCATCACTTTTATTAATATCATTGAGCAAGCATTGAAATACTTTCCATTCAGTTATAGATTGAATAAAGATTGCGAAAAAGTCATATGCTCAGCTGCCAAATCTAAACGAACTGAGCAGCGACTTGGTTCTTGAACAGATGCATGCTCTCTATCTCCAGCATCAATGGACCTGAGGTAATTTCGTCATCAGGCACCAGTTGAAATGAATGGCTCTAATCTTGAGGAAGCACCATGTTTTGACAAACTTTTGGGACTGCCATTCACTCCTTATCTGAAATGGAACACATGCGTCGAATCCATAAGAAAAATCGCCGGAAAAATGGTTGGATCATTCTACCGCTCTAGTAGATATCTCACTGCCGATGCAATCCTCTACCTGTATGATCCAAGTACGTCCTAAGATGGAGTACTGTTTCCACATCTGGAGATGAGCTGCTCAGAGCATCCTTTTCTACCCCAACAAAGTACAAAGCGAGAATGTGTCAAGTGCTCAAAGGTGAATTTGAAGATGTGCCAGGAAGATGAGTCAGAGTTTTTCAAATGACTGATTCCACAGGATGAAACCTGGGCCTATCACTATGATCCAGAAACCAAATCCCAGTCAATACATTGGAAGTACTTGGAGTCAACACCTTCAAAGAAAGCAAGGTTGCAGTCCTCCGCCAGCAAGATCGTGCTCACAGCCTTCTTGGACCAGGACGGTGTAATGATAACAGATTTCTTGGCAAAGAGTAGCACAATTACAAGAGCGTATTATGCTTTACTTTTGAGGAAATTAAGAGAAGCTATCGAAATCAAAAGACGAGGCAAGATCAACAAAGGCACCATCTGCCTGAAATACAACGGTCTAGTTTACAAAAGACGATATCAACAAAGACAACGCTCTAGTTTACAACACGCATGTCACATGATCAGAAATCCCTTATCCTCTACTCTCCTGAACTTGCATTCGCTGACTTTCGTCTCTTCCCAGTCACCGAAAAGAAGCCCTTTTGTCCATAACTTAAAATGTCTTAATTCCATAAATAACAGCATTTCAACTATAACCTAATATACAGCAATTAAGCGAAATTGAATCTAACTCGTCTATTATTGGCAATCTTAAAAATATCTGTTTTATAAATTTCTGCCGCTGTCGTCTGGCATTTTACCAATTGATTTGCTTGGCTGTTCGCAAATGACTCTACAGTCTAATACAATGATTCACGCTTAATTAAATTTCCTTTCTCTTTCCACGAGTTCATTACCTAACTAGATAAAGTACGGGCCTGCGCGGTTTGGTAGTTATAATGATAAATTCAATGATATTCCGAACAGTCTTTTCTCCGAATTTCAAGGTTTATCTGACTATCGGCTTGTTATTTGTATATTGTAACATCTACTTATCTCAAAAGAGGAGTGACCTATGTCATGATCTGCTGGACGTTAGCCAATCTCCATAGGGTTAGAGGGATAATTACGATCGCTTTTTTTAGTGTAACACCATCACCCACACCCACACATACACAATAACAAAAATATGGTTAAATTTCAAACCTGTCAGAAAACTCAAAGATATATACATATATATACGAGGGGCGTGCAATAATGAATGCCTCTGACCCACTTTCCATAGAAGTAGAGACATGAAACTTGGCACAGTTATTAGTCTTTCTCTACATAGGAACTACCCAGAGTTATGCATTTCTCCCATCGTTTGATGCAACTCTAGAGAAAGTTTTTGTAGAACACCCAAGGTTGGTCCTCTAACTACGACGTGACTTCAGAAATCAAGGCTGCATCATCTGGGAAACGCTTTCCTTTCAAAAACAACTTCATGGCTGGGAAGAGGTGAAAGTCAGAGTGTGCAAGGTCAGGAGAGTAGGGAGTATAGGGGGAGGATTTCATAAGCACACGCCCGTGCTTCTGATCTGACGACATGCGATTTGTGGACCGGAGCGTTGTCCTACAGGAGGAGGGTACCTTTGCTGATCTTGCCCCGCCTCTTGATTTTAATAGCTTTCCTTAATTTCCTCAAATGTGAAGCATAATAGGCTCCTGTAATTGTGGTACCCTTTGCCAGGAAATCTGTCATCACTACTCCGTTCTGGTCCCAGAAGACTGTGAGCATGACCTTCTTTGAAGTTGGTGAGTCCAAGTGATTCCACTGCATTGACTGGGCTTTGGTCTTTGAGTCATAGTGATGGATCCAGGTTAATTCTGTGTAATCAGTCTTTTGAAAAACTTTGACTCATCTTCCTGGCACATCTTCAAATTCACCTTTGAGCACTTGACACATTCTCGCTTTGTACTTTGTTGGGGTAGGAAAGGATATCATCTCCAAATTCATCCTCGAGCACTCGATGCGTTCGCGCTTCTGGAATGGTGTGAGTAACCTGGGAATCCATCTGGCAGACACCTTATGCATATGCAAATGGTCATGAATGATAGTTTCCACAGACCCTGTACTAATCTTGACATCTTGGGCTATTTGGCGAATAGTAATGCGCCGATCTTCCAAAATGGCAGCCTCAACTTGACGGACAGATGCCTCATCAATGGCAGAAGGGGGGGGGGCGACCAGGTCTGGGAACTATTTCCACAGACTTCCGGCTGTTTGAATTCACGATGCCAGCATTTTACAAGGGTATATGATGGGGCATTATCACTACAAGTTTCTTTCATTTCATCAAAAGTCTCCTGTGGTGTGCGTCCTTTAAAATATAAAAACTGGATCACTGCTCGACATTCAACAGGCTCCATTTCACACCTGACTCAGTTCAAACACCTGTAAAGCAGAAACCACAATAAGTTCAGAGCTGTAATTTGCCACATAACCTGTAGACATATAAATCATTGCACATGCAAAATTTCAGCTAGATCAGACAACTGGAAGTGGGTGAAGGGCATTACTTATTGCACGCCCCTCGTTTATATATATACACACACACACACACACACACACACACACACACACACACACACACATATATATATATATATATATATATATATGACTACTTCATTTAATCACATAAATTAATATACGAAAATATACTTTTATTCTTTGCATTTTGATTTGAGACCAAAATAATAAATGTCTAGGGCCAAAATAAAAAAAAAAATTGACCGCTGCGAAAATTACTCAGACAAATTTTGGTCTAAACATTTGAAGTCTTACATAAAGTGTATTCACGCGTATGGCAAGTTATGATCAGTACATAGGGCTCGAGCAAAGCCGGACTTAACTCTAGTACATATACATATATCTATATATCTATATATCTATATATCTATATATCTATCTATATATATATATATATATATATATATATATATATTCGGGTTTTTTTATTCAAAAGTAATGGACTAATGAATTCAACGAGGTTGTTAGATAGTGCTCAATAAAAAGAGCTGATAATACTTGTTTATTGTTATATAAACATGGTTACATCTTGTTTCAATCAAACAACAGATATCATCAGGCAGCGACTTGACTATTCAAAAGTTCAATGAATAATGGATTTTTATTTTATTTCTTTTTTCTTTTTCTTCTCCATATTATATGTATTTTTTTTCTATATATTTTTTTCTCTCTATATTTTTTTCTCTTAATTTTCTTTCCCTATTTCTCTTTTTTTCTCTTCTTAATCACTCTCTCTCCATTATAATCTTTTAACTTTATTTAAATTGCCCCCTCCCTCTTTACATCTTATAATTAAAGTTCTGTGTTTTAAGTTTTTTAACTCCAACTTTTAAAGAGTTCCTACCTAAAATAAAAATCCATTATTCATTGAACTTTTGAATAGTCAAGTCGCTGCCTGATGATATCTGTTGTTTGATTGAAACAATTGGCTATTTGTAGCAGCAGGATGTAACCATGTTTATATAACAATAAACAAATATATATATATATATATATATATATACATATATATATATTATATATATATATACTAGCTATATATATACATATATATGTATATATATATATATATATATATATATATATATATATATATAGCTATACTGTGTGTGCAAAATCAAGACTTAAAGACAAGGTGTTGATGGCAACGAAAAGGGTATTTCATTTTATGTTACGATTGTTTCAATATCCAGTTCGATAATTTCAAGCATTATATCGTTTGAAAATTTTCAAAAACCAGGATTTCTTCAGACTTTATGAATAAACACACTTTTGGCAATGTAGCATTTTGAAAAACATGCTAGAAACATTTACCTTGGTTGTGGTTACGGAAAAGCCCATTTAAATATTAATGTATCGCCTATATATATATATATATATATATATATATATATATATATATATATATATATATATATATATATATAAAGCTGAACATCTGTGTGTGTGTCTGGTCACAAATAGGCTCCTATATGGTTGACTATTATAGAAAACTGATCACATATGATGATAGAAGATGTATCGAGACACAGGAATGGGTATGTTTGATCTGGCATAATGATGATTCATTAAAATTGTGAGGTCTGCGTACGCGCCTGGACCACAAAGTATGGAAATAAAAAATTTAAAAATAAAAAAAACAGGTGTTTTTGATGTAGATGTACATAATAATACTTTGATAAGTATGTTTTAACTTAAATAGGGATGGTATAATAAAATTGTGAGGTCTGCGTTCACGCCTGGCCTCTATAGAATGGAAATATGCACAAACTTTAATAAAGACTTTTCATATATATCTGTGTAAGTATACTTTGATAATTATGTTTCAGTTTGAAGAAATATGGTATAATAAAATTATATGGTGTTCGTTCGCGCCTGACCTCCATAGAAAGGAAATATGTCACAAAGTTTAACAATGTTTTTTAATATAGATCCACAGAATATTGTGATAAGTGTTTCAGTGTGAACAGGTATGGTATAATAAATTATGGCGTTTATCTATTTTATTTTTACTTTCATCATATTTTGCTTTGGTTTTGATACCCCCAAATTCGAAGCTATCTCTTTACAACCCTTCCTTTTCATAACCTATCATACTTTCATAAATCAGAGTCCATTTTCTGTAGGCTGTTTTTGAACCCAGTCAACGACGGGTACTTTTGCTAGTATATATATATATATATATATATATATATATATATATATATATACTAGCTATACACACGCACACACACACACACACACACACACACACACACACACACATATATATATATATATATATATATATATATATATATATATATATATATATATAAATGGGAAATTTGAAAACTTTGAACTGTCGAATATATAGTAAAATAATTTTTATTTACTGACTTTCTTTTAAGTCCGATATGTCGCTAATACATAGCCTCATCAGGGTAGAAAGTTCGGTCCATGAATTTTTTTTTCTTTTTCTTCATTTCGGTGTTATGACGAAGAGAAGAGAATTTACGTGCTGTTCCGGTGATTTCAAGCGTGTAATGAATGCTCCAGTTTCGAGCGGGGTTTAAAGTAAAAGATGGTTATACACTTTTTGATGACACTTATTTTTAAAGTAAAATTTAAATGGGAAATTTGAAAACTTTGAAGTGTCGAATATAATGATAAAATAATTTTTATTTACTGTTTTTTTTTTTGTAAGTCCGTTATTTCGCTAATACATAGCCTCATCAGGGTAGAAAGTCCGGTCCTTGACATTTGTTTTCTTTTTCTTCATTTTATTAAATATAAATGATTTTATCATTATATTCGACATTTCAAGGTTTCGTCTATTGTTATAAACATAAGAATAATCCCATATTTTTATTAAAAAAAAAAAGAATGGAGGGAAAGGTTTTTGTCTTATTTTTCTTATCAATTAGTTTTGCCTTCTTATCGGTTAGTTTTGTCTTTTTCTTGTCGATTAGTTTTGTCTTCTCATCAATTAGTTTTGTCCTTTTTGTTTATCAATTAATTTTGGCTTCTTTTTTGATCGATAGAAAGAAAGGGGTGTCGCTAAAGAGATAGTAATTACCCTTTTGGCTTATTTTTCTTATCGATTAGTTTGTCTTCTTATCGATTAGTTTTGATTTTTTTGTTCATTGATTAGTTTTGTCTTTCTTTCTGATCGATTAGTTTCGTTTTAATAACTCCAATTTATTAAATTACGAAGCAATATTGAATTAATAAAGCTGCTGGTTATAACTTATTTTATGAATAAACTTTGGCCTTTTGGCTAGGAACGAAGTTGATATCTATTCTGATACTACACGTCACTTTTTCTGTTCTCGATAAGTGGAGAAGAAATCCTTCATGACTGAGACAATTTTTATTCTGTTCCGATCCAGATTGCCCTTTTTGGGGGAGCTTGATTGTCTCCACATTAAAAGCCGACCTTGTGTCTAACTGCCCTCATGAGGAGGCAAGTAAATAAGAACAAAGCTAAACTGTATATATGTATCATCTAACTATTTTCTGTTGTTACAAAGTTGAATCGGAAAATATCAAAGTATATTAAAAAAAAATCTGTATTTTATTCTTTGCATACGCTAAATAAAGTTACTGTCTGCTTTCCAATAAATGATTTTATCAACGGAGACGACCGAATGATGTCTTATTTCGTTCTAAAAAAAAAAAAAAAAAAAAGAAAAAGCACACTTTTAAAAGCTACTAGACACTCAAAGGTTTAGACATTCGTCGAGCAGACGACCCGTGACCCGTTTTGAGAAAGGATCTCTTTTCGCCATTTCTCTGATCTGATGGATGATGTATGTTATGTCCCTTGGATCGATGGGAGTTGCCCCCTTTTGTTCAATGTTTTATAATGTAAACTCTCGGACATAAACGTGAATAAACGAGACTTGGTCAGTCGGCCATGTTGGCCTGAACGATGATATATCCTTGTCCTGTTGTTATTAATAGAAACGTAACAAAACAATGTCATCATTGTGTTACGTAACCCACTATGCCTGCTTAACAATGACGTAACGAACCATGATTCCCAACTGACTACAGCATAGTTGTCTTCAAGTCTGATACCAACAAATACTTGTTGAGCCGTCCTCTTGGATAATCATTACTCTTAAGTAATATTTTCCTATCCCACCCTTACTTAGTTCTAAGTGACAATCTTCTGGAGGTTGAAGGTTGAATTCTTATTGAAATTAAGAGGAAATACTAATGATACATCAAGGATAGTTCATAACCAGTAAAATCTTTGGATGGATGAATAACGCGTAGATGTCGGCATAACTCGTATATGTCGGCAAATTGAAATGAAAAATGTTCATTTCAACTTGCTGACATATTTCAATTACTTTTTTTGCATGCGGAAATCCATTAACAGCTTGAATACCAACCTTCCTTATCTATCTTTCGATAGCTCAAACGGTAGGAAACGAGGCTGGAGCACTAGCTGTTTTGGTTTCGATTCTAACTGATCGCACCAAAGTTATATATTTTTTTACTTTTGAAATCAATACTATATACTAGGTATAATATAATATTCAATAGTGAATTGGCTTTTATTAATAAATACGAAATCTGCATGAATCAAAATATATTTAAGCGTATTATACGACCTGGAAAGGTCTGGCGCCCCGGTAGTATAGCATACATAAATGTGTATTTGAGTTTTAACTGAATACTGTTGTTTTATATGGGTTTAAATGTCTTACTTGTAATATGTGTGCATATTAATTTATAGCTGAAAAGTTCTGTTTTATGTTTCTGTTTTCCTTTTCCATCTTGTGACAGTTCTCTCTGAAAACTGAAAATGTTAATTTTGTTGTGAAGGCTTAGTCTTGAATCAATTCATGATTGCAGTAAGGAGTAAGGCGCCTTTCGTATCATCAAAGAACGACTTCCTGCCTCCCTCCTCCTTACATACACTCCTCGCGTCTTTCTTTTAATTTCGGCTTTCTTAGTAGAAACTGATTGGAACTGTTTAGGAAAATGCTGGAAATAATTGAAATAAACAGAATTGATACTGATCAGAGGTTTCTTTCTTAGAACGGCATACCTGTGGAACTGACTTCCGTTTGCCTGCTTTCCAGCTGACTACAATATGGCCGTCTTCAAGTCAAATGCAAACAAGTTCTTGATGAGCCGTTCCACTTAGGTTAACAAATTTACCGAATCTCCACTACTAACGATTACTATGATTCTGATACTGTACACTCTTTAACCCTTATCCTCGAGTGGCCTCTGGGTCTTGATAAGTAGTGACTCCTATGTAAAAAAACCCCCAAAACATTTCGTTTGTCACACTGTGAATCCTTTTGGAAAACCAAATGTTGTTATCATGTCGATTCTTGTCAATTGTCAGGTTGCTACTGGCTTGGTTTCGCTTTAAAAGTGAGGAAAAGAAGATAGCCCCCCTTAATCATATTAGACAAAATGAATTGGTGTCAAACAATGGTTATTTTTAGAATGGTGAAATATTCTTTCGTCTTTACAGCTAGACAAAAGTTTGAATTTGAGTTTTGCTTAACGGCATATCAATCTCACACCACAATACATTCATTCATTAACAAATGCAAAGTAAATGCTTTTAACTGGCAAATATATGCAATTCGAAAGAGCATAGATTTGCTTGTGCACCTTTATTTATATAAACTTTTGTATGACTATATGTTTGTTTATTTATATGTACAGGATTCATCTCTAAACTAAGATACTGACCTTTATGAATTTTGAATCCAGCTGCTAGGCGTAATACCCCATAAAGTATGTTATATTTAGTACATAAAGTTTTGTTAAATTTAATCAATATTAAATATGAATTAGTAAATATTTTTCAAATTTTGCTTTCTTGCAGATATTTTATCTTTTAGAGGGCGTATTATAGGCAAACATTTTTGGAAAAATCAAATATTTCTGACTTGCATTGAATTCGATCAATAGTTGTTAAACACTAATTAATTCTATGAATTTTAATTTCTTCTAAAGACCTATTAAAATTAAATCTTTAATGTTTCACATTTTTTACAATCAAAATCATGAAATGGATTTTGATCAAAATTGGAATAAGGATTTTAGACATAAGGTTTAGAGGCATTATATCTAGATTTAATCTTGATAAGAGGATATAAAAATGGTTCAAAACTGTTTTGTTTGAATAATTATTTATACCGATCTTGGGACGGGTATTGTGCTAGTATGTAATAATAATAGCAGATTAATTATGAGATGAAACAGTGTGGAATTTGGTCAGCATAATTATTAATTGCAAACAAAGATTTTCAAGATAAAAATGTTATTTGAATTTTTCAGAGAGCATTACATGGACACAAAGCAAAGAATATATTCAAGTCAGGTTTAATTGTAAGTTATAAAAAATGCCTTTTAGTAATATAAATGAACACAAGCTAATGTAAGTTATTTATATTTCTGTTTGTTCATTTTCCAAAAGAAATCCAACAATGCTCTTCTTTTCTAATGAGTGCCATCACGCGAGAAACAAAAGAAATAAAAATTAACACCTCGGTGCAAAATATCTTTTGCTTATTTGAACTAACAGATATATGCACGCCCCCAGATGCAGATGTTTAGTAGGAAAATCTATCAAATAAATATAATGAAATAAAAAAATATTTACTGCTTAAGCATAGTTATTGTTGTCACCTTTAAGGGCTCATAATACTTAAGACCGCACGTTAATGTGTCTAATTACAGAAGTACAGAAATAGTATGTTACAGAAATAGTATGTTACAGAAATAGTATGTTACAGAAAGTCTATGTCCGATACTGTGGCTGTGGCTACCACTAATGACTGACACCACATTTAGTCGTAATGGTGTTCTTATTGTAATTGTAACATTAATGCATTCCTGTAGCAGTAATAAACATTACTATTTCTTTACCCTGTCGGAGAACAACCCCTGTAAGATGATTTGGTCTCATGATGATTAATCAGACACCTAGGTGTATTATTAATTTTTACCTGACGTTTCACGTGTCATGTCCAGATTTTTAGGGAATTGCAGAGCAGGCAGGGAACTTTCAGGCACCTACGAACAAAGACGTCTTCTCTTCTGCAAACTTGAAATGAACACGACTATCTTCACTTGAAAATATATAGCTCTAAAAAAATTACTTCCAGCAGCCGATCTTGATCGATTATTATTATTATTATTATTATTTTCTTCAGTGTTTTAACGTCTGCTATCCTACACACAACGGTATATATATATATATATATATATATATATATATATATATATATATATATATATATATATATATATATATATATATATATATAAGACAGAAAGGTACCTCTCTTATTCAAAATAGAAGACAAAAGTTGTCTTCTATTTTGAAAAAGAGAGGCACCTTTCTCTCGAAATTAATCAAAGTTCCACACACCCACGGACTTTACATACACCGGACATACCAGCAACTTGGTAACAAATAATTATACATTGAAGTGAAGAATGATAGTCGAATAAAGGTTAGACATTCCTCTATTCAACCATACTCGTCTATATCTGTTTGTTTTTCTTTTTTACTTCATATTTTCCAGTCTTCCTCCGCATTGTTTTTGGCTTAAAATATATATATATATATATATATATATATATATATATATATATATATATATATATATATATATATATATATATATATATATACTTCGGAGTAGTTTTTATTTAACGATCAGTGGTTATGTAAACGTGAGATTGTAGGTTTACAAAATATTACTGGCAGTAATATTCTATAAGTTATCCCATCTAAACGAGAATTGCTCGATATTCAAGATAGAGCAAATAAATTAAATTGTAATTCAATGAATTTCAAAAAACTCTCATTGAAATGAAATGAAGTGGTTGAGTTTCATATCAAAGAATTTTTATTATTCTAAGCAAGACAAAGAATGTTTTAGAAAGTTTATCTCCTAAACTTTCTAAAACATTCTTTGTCTTGCTTAGAATAATTAAAATTCTTTGATATGAAACTCAACCACTTCATTTCATTTCAATGAGAGTTTTTTGAAATTCATTGAATTACAATTTAATATATATATATATATATATATATATATATATATATATATATATATATATATATATATATATATACACAGGGTAACCCAATATATATATATATATATATATATATATATATATATATATATATATATATATATATATATATACAGGGTAACCCCAAAAAACGGCCCAACTCTAATTAGGCCCCGTTTCTTAGTGTTTTGTCCGAATAAAATGAAACTTTGGTCATAATTAGTTTATTGTATTCAAAACATCACATCAATACAATAGGGTCTTTGTTCCTTTTTCTCCGTTCTACAGCATATGTTCCAGATGGCCTACATTTAGCTTTTCTTTATATATTTCTGTATATATATATATATATATATATATATATATATATATATATATATATATATATATATATATATATATATATATACAATTTATTATTTATATAAGGGTCTTGTTTTCCTTCCGTTGGCGACTACTTTGTTAGTGGCTATTATAGCAGATAATCTTGCAGTTTATGTTAAGCTACTATAATCTATCTTCGACTCTGGCAAGGTGTGTTCGTATTGTATCTATGACCTTAATATTTCTCCTCTTTAAACTTTATGAATGCTACTCTTTTGTTTGCATATCATATTGTGCACTTTCTTACATGTTCCATGATCTCCCTTATAATGTATCAGAAATTAACTGTATTGGGAACATTTATCTTGATTCGTCTTACGGCCCATTCTTCCCGAAGCGTTAAAACTATCTCTTGCATATTTTTAGTCACTACGCCATCACCATAAGAATTTTGGATCGATTGGTTAATTTTACCTTTTGGATTTTTCTTTGTACAGTTTAAAAGGAAGGATTATCTCCCCTGGTCTTTATCTTTGGTTCAATATTTGAATAAAAATTCGTCAATGCTGTGATGGGAAGCATATTAGTACCAGTGTTGCTTTCCTTCTTATAAGTACTCCTCCAAAATTACTTAAAATAAGTATGGATTTGTAATCTTCTCTCTCTCTCTCTCTCTCTCTCTCTCTTTCTCTCTCTTTATATATATATAATGCATATATATATAAACATATGTATATATATGTAATATGTATGTATCTACATATGTATATGTGCATGTACATATGTGTATATATGTGTATGTAATATATATATATATATATATATATATATATATATAGCGATTATGATATATTCATATATCTATAAAATTGTCCGTCTATGTATGTACGTTTCCCTTCCAAACTACTCTATCAATTTTCAGTCTACAGACTCGAGATTTGACATAAGGGAATAATGAGATTTGGGAAAACCTTTTTAATCCGTTTTCGGCCAGAAATTTGGCTGTCAAGGGGTCAAAGTTCAACGATTTGACCTTTGAAAACTGATTTTAGATGTAGATTACTTTGACACGGATCAAACTTTTTACTTTGATTTGAGCCTAAAACAATATATGTTAAGGGGTCAAAATTGGGGTCAAAGTTAAAAAAAAACTTGACCTCTGCAGTCTCTACCAAATTACTCAGCCAATTTTTGCTCTAAACATTTGAAATTTTACATAACGTGTATTCAGACATAGTCCAAGCTTTTAATCAGTGAATTAGCAAAAAATTTGGCTTCCAAGGGGTCAAAGTTCAAAAGATTTGACCTTTGCAGTCTTTAGAAAATTATTCATATAATTTTGGGTCTAAATTTTACATAAAGGGAATTCAGACATGTAGCAAGCTTTTTAATCAGTTCTTTTGGCGAAAATTTGGCTGTCAAGAGGTCAAAGTTGAAAGAGTTGACTTTTGCAGACTCTATCAAATTCCTCCGTCAATTTTGGGTCTAAACACCTGACATTTTAGATGGAGATTACCTGGACATGAGTCAAACTTTTTAATATATATTTATATACATATGCACATAAAGTTATGAACAGTACACAGGGCCCGAGCAAAGCCGGACTGAACTGCTAGCATATGACAAATGTATTTTGGTGTCTGAAGAGTAGCTATTTTTGTAATATTTAAAAATAATATAATGTTTAAATTTGGCCAAATGGTAACGAAACAATTGTAACACATAAGGAAATACACCATATGATGCTTTTATATTTTGTTGACTTGACTTTATCTCTCTCTCACTTTGTGAATTCGTTCCCTATGGACTGTCAAATGACTGGGCCGATTAAAAAAAAAGTTTCACACACATGTAGTTTATGTGTTTGGAAGTGTTAGGTTTTATATCGAAATACCTTCGATAAGTATAAAAAATCGATAATCCAAAAAATATTAAATAGCAACAGTCCGATTTTGATCAAAGTTAACACTTTTTACAGCTTTTATACAGGTATATTTGAAAAGTTTAAATACTGCACAATAGGTTCTTTGATAAGACAAGGGCGCATTTAGGGCATAATTGAACTATGATACTTAGTTTTGCATTTGAAATTTTAATTCAAGTCATTACATAAAAATAATATAAAACAAACAGTATTGTAGACAAAGTCACAGTGGGGAGGCACGTGAACTTCTCTCTAGTACACCGCAGTGCTATCCCGAATAGAACAGGCAGACGAATGGGTGATTTAAACGATTTTGGATGAAAATAAAAGTATTGGAAGTATAGAACATTAGTTGATCTTTATTTAATGCCGGGTAACGTCAGACCTTCCTGTTAGTGTATATATATATATATATATATATATATATATATATATATATATATATATATATATATATATATATATATATAAAGCTGAATGTGTGTGTGTGTGTGTGTGTGTGTGTGTGGTCACGAATAGGCGCCTATATGGTTGACTATTTTAAAAAAACTGATTACATATAATGATAGAAGATGTATCGAGACACAGGAATGGGTATGTTTGATCTGGCAGAACGGTGGTTCATTAAAATTGTAGGGTCTGCGTACGCGCCTGGTCCACAAAGTATGGAAATAAAAGATTTTAAAATAAAAAGAAAACGTTTACAAGTGTTTTTGATATAGATGTACATAAGAATACTTTGATAAGTATGTTTTAACTTAAATAGAGATGGTATAATAAAATTTTGGGGTCTGCGTTCGCGCCTGGCCTCCAAAGAATGGAAATAGGCACAAACTTTAATAAAGACTTTTCATATCTATCTGCGTAAGTATACTTTGATAATTATGTTTCAGTTTGAAGAAATATGGTATGATAAAATTATGGGATGTTCGTTCGCGCCTGACCTTCATAGAATGGAAAAACAAGGTTTTTTATTATAGATCCACAGAATCATGTGATAAATGTTTCGGTGTGAACAGGTATGGTATAATAAATTATGGGGTTTATCTATTTTACTTTTACTTTCATCATATTTTGCTTTGGTTTTGATACCCCCAAATTCAACCCAAATTTACAACCCTTCCTTTTCATAACCTATCATACTTTCATAAATCAGAGTCCATTTTCTGTAGGCTATTTTTGAACCCAGTCAACGACGGGTACTTTTGCTAGTATATATATATATATATATATAAATATATATATATATATATATTTGTGTGTGTGTGTTATGTTTATATATTCCAACTAGAAAGAACAATTAGAGAATCTACATAAAATATAAAAATGTATTCTTATGTAAAATTTACCGCTGATGACAAAGAAGTGTTCAAGAATTTCTAAGTTAGCTATGGGGGCTTCAAGGGGCTATGAAGGTATAAATCTCTTTAAATATATCCCATTTTAATGAAATTTATACCATATGTACGTCCGGAAAAGACAACGCAGCGTACCGCACCTGTAAGTGACCCAGGAAGACAATACCTTAAAACTTTAAACATCTATACCCGTTTTTCTCATGAGTGTTATTTCAAAAGTCGATTTTTCATTGAATGTGCGATTTCGATTCTACCCCTTCGCTGTTTAAAAAATTAAATCATAGATTATATTTTTCACATTTTTTATATAATAAAATGTAAGTGTATACATCTGGTATATTTACTATGTAACGCTTCTCTGTTTGCTTCTCTTTTTTTTCTTTATTGCTCTCTACTTATCTATATGTATGTATGTATGTATGTATGTATGTATGTATGTATGTGTGTATGTATGTATGTATGTATGTATGTATGTATGTATGTATGTATTGGGGTGGAGAGGGCTCCCGTAAGCCGTGGTGAAGGCAACCTTTCTAGGAGAAGCAAATCTCTGATTTAAAAAACCATAAAGCGGGAGACCAGTACCCGCATTAAGCTGGTCTGCAGTTTAATTTGTTGCTGGCTATCTTGCTCTTGCTTGTTGCTGGATCTTAACATTTTTAACCGAGAGAGAGAGAGACTTAGCTGTCGTACAAAGCTAAGACTCTGTAACATCATCTTTGTATAGATACTCCCTCAGGCATTTGGGCTCATGGATTTTAAATGTCTGAGGGAGTGGCACTCGTCTGACAGGACGTTGCAATCATCATGTATGTATGTATTATTATTCTATATTTTCTGTCTCTCTCTATAAACTCAATGTCTGTATGTGTGTGATGTAAAATCTAAACATGTCGGCAATTGGGCATTTATTGTGGACATTTTTGTTTTGTTTTAATTTTTAAGAACTCCACTAGGAACAGGAGGCGACAATTTACGAAGTTTTTCAAAGAATGTCTCCGAAAATGTTAGTTTCGCATAACTGTTTGGTAAAAGCCTACCAATTACACTCAATTAACACAGTAACAAAATAAAACATTAATTATCTAAACATTTACTTAATGAAAATTAAATTTTGAAGGTTTTATAAAATAATTGGAATTTCAGAATAAAGAATCACAGGTGTTTTTTGTATTTGTTACGATGATCAGTCTTTCTAAGGAAAGAAATTTCTTGAATTCTTTTCACCTTGTTCCGAGTTGAATCTTCAAAAAACAAAATATCTCAAGTGAAATGACAGTGGTCATTATGTGGAAAAGAATGACATTTTTTTAAAATGTCCCCTCCCCTGTTACAATTGGAATTCTTAAAAAATGAAAACAAAAAATTGTCTACTATAGCCAAAATTAAGTGTGTTCTAATGTCAAATGGACAATGGAAGACAATGGAAGTATTCCTGAATATCTCATTGTAACGCATTGAGTAACGCAAGTAACACATTAAGTAACGCATTTATGTGCTATTTTGTTGAATTATCAAATCAAGAAGACAACCCTTGTTTACAATTCTGAACGTTCAGAGAGTCTTATTTCGCCTCAAACTACCTAACCCAACACGAGAGCGGGGCGCAAATATCACGCAGGAGCTGTAAACTTACTAACTTTCCAACCAATGAGAATTTACCAACAACCCATAGAGTCAGCTACTATGTCTGCCGTCGGACCAGTTCATCGCCCTTGAGCTAAACAAAACTTTCAGCGACAGTTTTTTTATTCCGACAGCTGTGACGATCAATTTTAAAATATGACTACATTTTCGAAAGGTTGATTTTCCTTACATTAAAAATCGACCTTATGTCTAACTCTTCCCTCATGGAAAGGACAATAAATTGGGACTCCATAACTTCGTAACTCTTTAAATTACATTTTCATTCTATTTTAAACAATTTTATCCAATTTATATTATTTGGATTATTCCGGCTACTGTTATTATATTGAGTGTTATTCGCACAACGTTTCCGCCGTTGTAACCTTCAACCTTCTTCAGATGTATCTTGTTGAACTCGGGAATCTTTCTATCGAACTCAAGAATTTGTACGAATTTCAAACGGAACCCTTTATTTAATCCATAGGTCTCGTGGCGTAACGGATAAAGTAAATTCTGCAAATTCTGCTGTAAGTGGCACTCTTCTGGAGGTTGAAGATTAAATCCTCAGTGCAAGCGATACTAAAGATACAATTGTGAATTATTTAAAACTTTTACCTAGTCATGGCTGACGAAACGAATTGGCTGTGAATTAAATAAAAGGTTGCATGCGAAAATCCATACAGATTCCCCAGTTCTACATAAAAATTCCCGAATTCAATAAGATACTCTTGAAGAAGGTCGGAGCTTACATCAACCGAAGATTTGTGCGATTAACACTCAAGATGAGAACAGTAGTCCGAATAATCCAAATAGTATGAATCATAAATCCTCACCTCAAAATTCAGAAACAGAATTTCATTAAATTCCTTTAATGATATAAAGGTAACTATAATACAATAAATTAAATTATACAAAAAAATTTTCGGAGCAAAAGCAAAAATACAAACAATGGTAAAAATTGTTATTGTCTCAAGTTAAACAATCCTTTTTAATAATCTTTTAGAACTGACCTTCACCTCAGACCCGAAATTCAAGACTTACATCAAATCTGTTGCTAAGTTTGCTGATAAAAAACAATGGTTGGATCATTTTACTGCTCCAGAAAGTACCTCACTTCTGACGTAATCCTCTACCTGTATAAGATGGAGTACTGTTGTCATATCTGGGAAGGTGTCACTCAGAGTACTCTTACTTGATAGAATACAAAATCGACTCAGCAATGTAGTGGGAAATGTTCTCTTCTCGTTCCTACACCCTCTTCCACACGGATAAGGTGTTACTAGCTTTTCTCTACCTTGTCGTTACATTCATGGCAGGTGTTCAACTGATTTCCAATTTCTGGTAATCCCCTGTAAAACATTCACATTAAGAACCTGTCAAGCTACAGTTATAATAAAAAACTTTCTTTTACCCCTCTCTCTTTGCCAATAAAACAAACGAAACTTCCATGAACAAAGATTCTTTCCTCCTGTGAAAAAAACATATCACGAGTTTGCTTCCCAACTGACTACAGCACAGTTGTCTTTAAGTCTAATGTGAACAAATACCCGTTTTGGATAATCAATTCAACTCTCTGTCCATTCCACTCATTGTTTCCGGTCCTCTCGTGAAGGCGATCGTTGTCCAAATGATGAACTCGTTAATCTTTTTAATCGAGAGTAGCCCCCAGGACTTGGAAGTAACACACACACACACACACACACACACACACACACACACACACACACACAATAATAAAAGTAAAGAAAAGAAAATAATATATATATATATATATAAATTATTTTATTTTATTTGTACACACACACACACACACACACACACACACATATATATATATATACTTTTCTGAAGAATACATATTTCTAACAACATATTTTATACATCTAATAAATAAATGCAATATCATAAATCAAGACATTTTTTAAACATAATTTTAATAAATTCTCATAAAAGTTATATGTATGCAAATCTGTTGCATATAATTATAAATGATACGATAATCAAATAATAATAATAATAATAATAATTATAATAATAATAAAAATCTTAAGGAAAACCCTTGAATGCAGAAACCAACTTACATGGGCTCCAAACTCTAACCAGTCACATGTAAATTGCAGTAGAAATAAACCAAAGACACAAAAAACGAATACCACAACATGAATCCAAAGAAATTTAACTGCAAAAAAAAAAAAAAAAATCTCCTACACTTCCCAAAACACAGTCTTGATTGATATGACACAAACTAGTATTGAACGATCGAGGAGAGAGATCACTAAGAAAATCTCCACTGGAAGAATGTTGAAAATGCTGGGACCTTGTAGAGATTCATTGCCATTTAAATCTTAGAGTAGACTAATGCTCATTGCTAGTGAAAAATCAATGATGCATAACTGTTGCAATAACATAAAATTATTTGCAATGGTAATTGAACGGTGGAAATTACTGTAAATCTTGGGAGACTTGTTGCCACTCAGGCTTCAGGAAACATCACTAGTTATTATCAATGAATAATCAATGATGATGATCTAAAACAGAAAACAGAGAGACAAATGACAAAACGAGAAAAGAAAAATGGGAAGAGAAACAACTCCACGGAAGATTCATAAGAATGACAAAAAATGAGAATAACGAAAATACCTAGAAATAGATGCGAAAAGGACATATAAACCGAGAAACTGAATCTCTAATAACTGCAGCACAAGATAATTCGATAAGAACCAATCATATCAAAACAAAGATCGATAAAACACAAGAAAACAGCAAATGCAGACTCTGGGGACAAAGAGACGAAACGATAAACCATATAGTAAGTGAATGCAGCAAACTGGCCCAAAAGGAATACAAAAACAGGCATGACGAAGTGGAGAGGGCAGTTCACTGGGAATTGTGCAAACGACTTCATTTTGAGCGTACAGATAAATGGTACAAGCATAAACCCACAACAGCACTCGAAAACGAGAACCACAAAATCCTATGGACATGGACATACAGACGGACAAATCCATCCAAGCAAGAAGACCAGATATCGTAATAATTAACAAGAAAGAAAAATCCTGTCAAATCGTAGACTTTGCTGTCCCAGCTGATCACAGGGCGAGTATGAAAGAAAAGGAGAAACAAAGCAAATACACAGAGCTAGCCAGAGAGCTAAAAGGGATTTGGATGATAAAGAAAATGAAAATAATACCGGTAATAGTAGGAGCACTAGGAATAATTCCAAAAAACTTTGAAAAAAGAATGCCAGAAATTGGAATCAGAGGAATAGCTGCAAAAATACAATGACTAATGATAATGAAAATGACAGAAATATTAAGGAAAACCCTTGAATGCGGAGAATAATACAAGAATACAATATAATGAAGAAGCATTACAGGGAATGAAGAACACCAAAGCTGCATATCTACAAGTTCTACACCTCCATCACGTATCCCCCACATTGTCTCATCACCATTCCCCCCAACTCAAATTCTAGAATGGACCAATGGCCACTGCCAGCGAGAGATCAATGGTAGGAGGCTGTTGCGATGACACAAATTTATTTGCAAATGCTATCGAAGGAAGTGGAGAGAGCTGGACGTCTGGGGAGACTTGTTGTCATTCGGCTTCCAGAAAACACCACAGGTCTCCAATCAGATCTTTTGTTGACCTGTGTGAAAGCTCCATGTGAGCCAATAATAATAATAGACCAAAGGATCCTGAAGGAGGTCAAAAGTAGAAAAAAAGAACTTAGCCATGGCATAGATAGACTATAAAAGAACATATGATATAATCCCGCAAGCATGGATAATAGAATGCCTGAGAATGTACAAAATACCAGGTAAAATAACCAACCCAATAGAAAATGCAATGAAAAAATGGAGACTTGAACTGACAGCTGATGGACAATACATGACTGAAATCAAAATAAAGAGGAATCTTCCAAGGTGATTCCCTATCACCATTACTGTTCATTATAGCTATGATGCCCCTGAACAACCTAAAAAAATGCCAAGTTAGATACAAGTTCACTAAAACAGAAGAAAGAATGAACCACCTAATGTACATGGATGACCTAAAACTGTTTGCAAACACTAATAAACATGACCAAAATCTTTAGCCAGGATATCCAAATGGAATTCAGTATAAAAAGTTTGCACTGATGACCATGAGGAGGGGAAAACTTGAAGCAACTGAAGGTATAGTACTGCCCAATCAAACAAAAATGAGGGCACTAGGTGAACAAGAAAGCTACAAATATCTGGGAGTGCTCGAAACCTAATTAAAGGAATAAACATGTGAGCAGTATCACTAATAAAATACTCTGGACCATTTATAAACTGGACCGAAAAAGAACTAAGGAATCTCGACCAAAAGACCAGGAAACTCATGATGACGAACAATGCAGTACACCCAAAAGGATGATACTGGGCGACTATATGTGAAAAGGAAAGATAGAGGAACAGGATTGATCTGTATAGAAGACTGTGTAAATAACACACACACGCAAAACAAGAATTAGAAAAATACATAATGCAGAACACCAAAAGAATAATTACTGCAGCAATCATAGACTTTCCAGATACAGAAGAAACAAGATAGAAAAAGACATGAAGAATAAGACGAGGAAAGAAAAATGGGAAGATAAACGATTCATAAGGATTACAAAAGAAGGGACAAACGAAAACACTTGTAAATGGCTACAAAATGTAAACCTTCAGAGGGAAACTGATAATGCAAGATAACGCAATTAGAACAAACTACATCAAAGCAAGGATCAACAAAACACAAGAAAACAGCAAATGCAGACTCTGTGGACAAAGAGACGAAACAATAAACTACATAATAAGTGAATCTGGCATCAATTGAAATGAATGGCTCTCGTCTTGGGGAGGCCTCAAGTGTTGACAGGCTTCTGGGCTTTACCTTTACTCCTGATCTTAAATGGAATACATACATCAAATCTGTTGCCAAGGCCGCTGGAAAAATGGTCGGATCTTTCTATCGATCCAGTAGATATCTCACTGCTGATGCAATTCTTTATCTATATAAGAGCCAGATACGTCCAAGGATGGAATACTGTTGCCACATATGGGCAGGAGATGCTAGAAAAGACTTGTCCTGCCTTGATAGGGTTCAAAATAGACTTTGTGGCCTGGTGGGAGATGTCCTTTTCTCTTCGCTGCAACCTCTATCTCACAGAAGAGATGTTGCGAGTTTGTCTCTGCTTTATCGTTATTTTCATGGAAAGTGTTCAATCTATGGTCCCCCCTCGCCAAACTTTCACAACAAACACTAGACTAGCTGAAAACATTATCAATAATTTTCCCCACTCTTTATCTGTGCCTAAACCTAAACATAGATTCCATGATCAAAGCTTCTTTCTTAGAACTGCACGCCTGTGGAATTGTCTTCCGTTTTCCTGCTTTCCAGCTGTCTATAATATGGTTGTCTTCAAGTCCAACGTGAACAAGTTTCTGATGAGCCGTTCCACTTAAGTTAACAAATTTACCGAACTTCCATTACTATTGATTACTATATTGTCCTTTTGACTACTCTACACTCTTTAACCCTTATCCTTGAGTGGCCGATCGGCCTTGATAAGTGGTGACGCCTATGTAAAAAAAAAAAAGAATGCAGTAAACTAACCCATAAAGAATATAAAAATAGACACGATCAAGTGGAGAAGGCAGTTCATTGGCAATTATGCAAATAATTTCATCTTGAACACACAGACAAATGGTACAAACTGGCAGCAGTACTGGTAAACGAAAATTACAAGATCTTATGGGACATGGAAATACAAATCGATAAACCCATCCAAGCAAGAATACTGGGTGACATAATAGTTAACAAGAAGGAAAAGGCCTGCCAGATTGTAGATTTTGCCGTTTCAGCAGACCACAGAGTGAAAATCAAGAAGAATGAGAAGTGGAGCAAATACGCAGAACAGTCCAGAGAGCTCAAAAGCATCTGGAAAATGAAGAAAGTAGTAAAGATGACACCACTAATAGTAGGAGCGCTAAGAACGATACCAAAAAACGTTGGAAAAAGAATGGGAGAGATTGGAATCAGAGGGATGACCGAGAAAATACAACGAATTTCAATAATGAAAACTGCAGAAATATTAAGGAAAACCCTTAAAATCTCAAATTTAAATTTAATTAATTAAATTATTTAAATTTTAACTTAATTTAAATTTTTATTTAATTATTTAAATTTTTAATTAATTAATTATTTAAAAATTTATTTTAAATTAACTAAAATTTTAATTAAATTTAAATTAAGGAAAACCCTTCAAATGTGGAGACTAACACCACACAACAACTAAAAAAGATGAGGAATAAATAAATTAAGTACTCCCATTTTTCTTTCAATAACTCCCATAGATGGTACTGGTTTTTCAGGTTTCTTTTCTGAGTCCTTTCTCAAATTATCTCCCGAATATTTTCTCTTGGATTTCGGTCGAGACTGGGCTGGCCACTTTATTAGAGCGACACCTTTTTCTTTGAATAAAGCCATAACTTTGAGCTTTGCGACAATGGCCATTGTCTTGCATGAAAATAGGAAATTCATAAAGAATATGGTGTAATCTTAGTGCCACATGCTTCTGAAGAAACCTTCTGTAAATCTTAGCATTCGTATTACCATGTATGCAGATGATAGGGTCAACTCCTGCACATGAAATCATTCCCCACACTATCACATTGTCGCCATCAAACTTAACGATTTTTTGACACATTGGAAAGACACGCTTGACTTGTTTTACGGCGTACGTAAATTTTACTGTCACAGTATATTAAACTTGGTCTCGTCACTGAAATGAACTTTATCCAATGGGATACAGTTCAAACAACATGTACGTCAGTCCAAGCACCGTGTTCTTTCTCATGTTCAAGGCGTGCACTTTGGTTTTGCTTTGAAACTAGAGGCTTCGAAAATGGAATTCGAGCATGAAATCCTGCATTTTCAACGTGCAATAAACTGTTTAAATTTACAGGCAATTGATGTAGCAGTTTTTAAACGAATTTTGTAGACATCGTAACAATTCTTCAATCTTCTCTTCGCGATGTTTTTAAAAGTGTTTTAATTTTATATCCAACTTTTTTTTTGTTTTACACCTACTAGTTACACGATGAACAGAACATTTAGACCTCCAAACAATATCAGAAATTTCTTTTTTTTCCTTGATGATTAGCAATAATGACGTTATTACTTTAAAAGACAGGGTTTTACGTGTAGAATTTGTCATATTTTTTAAAAAAAGAGTAATAGTAACAGTAAAACCTTTTACTTATTGAAAAGTTCCAACTTTTTAACAACGTAAATTAAAAGTTTTTGCATATTATTTTCATCATTCCTTAACTTTTTTCAATAGTTTATTTTGTTTGTTCCATTTAATTTTTATTTTACAAAATTTATGTAGAATCTTGTAAATTTATATGATATTCATGCATTACACCCTAATCTTTAATCGGGAAAATATTATCACTTTCTAATTTTTTAAAAATTTTAATTAATTTTTTTGGCTCTTTTCAACAATTCAACTACAAGTAAAAGTTAATTCATCTTGTTGTTTCCGTTCGTTATATGGCAGCTACTATATATATATATATATATATATATATATATATATATATATATATATATATATATATATATATATATATACTAGCATGGGTGCCCGGCGTTGCCCGGCGTTGCCCGGGTATTTGGAGGTGTATGTTGAGCAAAAAAAAAAAAAAGCGGTCAATTTTTGTTAAACTTTGACCCCTATTATGATTCCTTCAAATTTATTGTTTTGGGCTCTAATCAAGTTTTTAAGTTAGATCCATGCCCAAGGAACCTATATCTAAAATTTCAAGTGCGTAGACCCAAAATTGTCGGAGGAGTTTGTTAGAGTTCTCAAAGGTCAAATCGTTGAACTTTAACCCTTTAATCGCCAAATTTCTGGCCGAAAACCGATCACATCGATTTTTCCAAATCTCAGTACCCTATATATCAAATTTCGAGTCTGTAGACTAAAAATTGACAGAGTTATTGCGCAGGGAAATGTACACACACACACAGACACTTTCACTTATATATATATATATATATATATATATATATATATATATATATATGCGCACGCGTGTGTGTGTGTAATTGATAATGGAAACAATATTCCAATGTAATGGAAATAAAAAGAAAAGCCTAAATCATTTGTGAGTTTTTCAATGTTTCGTCTTCATTTAAAAAGACTTATCCAGGATAATTGATTTAGAGAAAGTACATTAAAAATACAAATGCGTTACTTAGGAATACTTGGCTTGTGTTTGACGTGAAAGAAGTGTTTTCTTCCTTCTTTCAGACGGGACGTGAATTAAAATATATATCTATTGAAAGTTTGGTTCTCCATTTCATCAGAATGATAAAAAAAATCTGGGGAAATCTTTTAAATGACGACGAAACATTGATGAACTCACAAATGGTTTAGATTTCTCTCTAGAGCAATAGCTCTCGACATATCTAAGGTATTTGACAGGATTTGGCATAAAGGTCTACTTCACAAGATCCCAAGCTATGGAATATCTGGAAATGGTTTCTCAAACATCGAATCTTTTCCGACAGATTTATACAAGTAATCGTCGATGGGCAGAAGTCCAAAGTTCAAAATATCAACGCTGGTGTGCCTCAAGGATCCATTCTGGGTTCAACTCTCTTTTTTATTTTCATCAATGATCTCCAAAATCAGATTTTAAGTTCTTTTGTAAACATAAACGCAGACGTCACTACCATCCAAGCTTCTGTAATTGACCTTCACCCCTGACCTGAAATGGAAGGCTTGCATCAAATCTGTTTCCCAGGCCATTTGAAAAATGGCCACGTCATTCTACTGCCCCAGAATGTATATTAGTCCACACACAATCCTCTATCTTTATAAGAACCAGACGCTCTAAAATGGAGCACTATTGCCACGTCTGGGCAGAAGATGCCCGAAACATCTTATCCTGCCTTGACAGAATCCCAAACTGGCTTCGAAACCTAGTAGGCGATGCCCTTTTTTCCTCCATGCGACCTCTTTCCCACAGAAGAAACGTTGCAAGCCTGTCTCTGCGTAGCGTAATTTTCATGCAAGTACTCATCTCAGCTTCATTCGATGGTTTCCCATCGTCAAACTTTCACAAAAATCATTCATACTACAACCATTATCAAGAATTTCCCTTACTCTCTAGCAGTGCCAAAATCTAAACGCAAATTCATGAACAAAGCTTTTTTTCTAGAACTATCCGCCTATGGAACTCAGTTCCACTGGCCTGTTTCCCAACTGATTACAACATGGTTATCTACAAGTTCAATGTGAACAAGTTCTTGTTATCCTTAGTGACATGCAATATGGTTTCCGCTTTGCAAGATCTACAGCAGATGTGCTAACGATTATATCACATAGGATTAGTGAATCTCTTGACAAAGGTTTCCTTTCCAGGGAACTTGCTCTTGACATATCAAAGGCCTTCGATAAGGTATGGCATAAGGGCCTACTTCACAAGATTTCCAGCAACGGTATTACTGGAAATGTTTTCTCAATCATTAAATCATTTCTCTCCGATAGGTTCATAAGAGTAGTGATTGATTGGCAGAAATCAGAGACCCACAGTATTAATGCTGGAGTCCCTCAGGGGTCAATCCTGGGCCCAACTCTCTTCCTGATCTACATCAATGACCTCCCAAAACACATACTTAAATCATTCGTTGACATCTATGCTGATGACACGACCATCTATGGCAACACAACACATCAAAGCCCGTAAATGACAAAGTTCTCTCTAATTCTCTCTCCTCTGATCTTAAGCATGTGGTACAATGGGGGAAGAGGTGGCTGGTCATTTTTAATTCATCCAAAACCAAGCTTCTATCTTTACATCATCAACGCTCTGATCCCCATCTGGCATCAATTGAAATGAATGGCTCCCGTCTTGGGGAAGTTCCATGTTTTGACAAGCTTCTGGGTTTGACCTTTACTCCTGATCTGAAATGGAACACACATCAAATCTGTTGCCAGGGACGCTGGGAAAATGGTGGGATCCTTCTACCGCTCCATAAGATATCTCACTACTGATGCAATTCTCTATCTGTATAAAAGCCAAGTACATCCAAGGATGGAGTACTGCTGCCACATCTGGGCAAGAGCTGCTGAAAACAGCCTATTCTGCCTTGACAGAGTACAAAATAGACTTCATGGTTTAGTGGGGGATGGCCTTTTCTCTTCCCTGCAACCTCTCTCCCACAGAAGAGACGTTGCGAGCCTGTCTTTGTTTTATCATTATTTCCATGGCAGGTGCTCGTCTGAGCTCCAATCCCTCGTTCCCCCTCACCAATCTTTCACGAGAAACACCCGTCTAGCTGAAACTACTGTCAATAATTTTCTCTACTCTTTATCTGTGCCTAAATCCAAATGTACATTCCATGAGCAAAGCTTCTTTCTTAGAACTGCACGCCAGTGGAACTCTCTGCCGCTAGCCTGTTTCCCACCTGACTACAACTTGGACGTTTTCAAGTCCAACATAAACAAATTCCTGATAAACCGCCCCCTTAAGTAAGACACTCTAACTAAACACCCAATACGAATGATTACTACAATACTATCTCATTGATTACTGTACACGCAATAACCCTTATCCCCGAGTGGCCTTCGGGCCTTGATAAGTGGTGAACCCCATGTAAAAAAAAAAAAAATCCTGCTTCCATTAAAAGTCTAATCCTGCCCAATTACCACTAAAATCAATCCGGGCCTTGATCATTTGTAACTCAATTGTAAAAATAGATTTTCCTTTATATTTGTATAAAATGTGTTTGTGTGAATTAATTGTGCACAAGTGAAACGCACCTGTGTCGGAGTTCGTTAATCTGTTTATCTATCAACGAAGACACGGCCACCAACAACGATGGCAGACATATAACGTCACGATAAAATTCAGTTGTCACGTTAATAATAAGCCTTTCAAATCGCCTAATTACTTGAAGCGACATTTTAGATTTGGCCATTGCCAAGATTGTAGACCACCTGCTGACTCACTTGATGCATCTATATAACAATTACCATGCAGCTCTCTCCGGAATGAACAGAGACCCCACAATATCATTGTACTATTTTTTATTCAAAGTAAAACATACTTATCAATCTGATTAATGTACTTTAAGAACATACCAGGTCCCTTGTAGGAATTTGTGACATATTTCCATTGTATGAACATCCGGCGCAAATGCAGACCTCATGATATTATTGTACCATTTTTTGGACAGAACAGAAATTACACTTTGCATTTTAGTTAGAGTATAGTTCTCTCAAGAAGGGAAAACATTAAACAGACCTCCCTAGAGCTATGAGAGGTTTATTGCTAGCCAAATGCCAGTGAAAGACAACAATCGCAATCAACGAAAATGGTAATTGACTGTTTAGATAACGCAAAGTCATTTGCATCAGTTTATAAAAGAGGTAAAGATCGTTGGAAATCTGCGGATATTTATTGTCACTCGGACTCCAGGGAAAACCATCGGTTATTATCTGTGAATAATCACTGGTGATGACGTGTATGAGAACTCCTGGTGAGTTGATAATATAAAAATAAAGAGGATTATTATTTTTAGTCATTCTAGAAAAATATCTGTGGTTTGAAGGGCATTGATTTGCATATGTATGAATTAGCTAAGTTGATAAGAACAAATTTGGAAGAAGAGAGGGCCGAGTGTTTGGCAGCAAAGGAAATAAGCTGAATTTAAGAAGTCGTGTGAATTCTGTCAATCCTTTTGTTTTTCTTATTAGATTACAATATCTTAACAGATATGTCACCGTTTGTGGATTTTCAACTATTGCGATAACGCAAACGGATTAACAACGATTATCGATGAAGGCACAGAGTGTTAGAAAGCTGGGAAATCTTCTCATTTTGACTCCCGGTATTACTATTCTATTACTGCAAGTGAGCAGTCACTGTTACGACTCGTGTGAAAACTCCAAATGAGTCCAAAACAATCCAATGTAAGTGAAACATCTCATCTTATATTTTAAAAAATAAACGATTGAATAAAATAGATAAATGAGTGAATAACAAATAAAAAAATAAATTGCATTTTTTAAAAGCCATCAGTCTTGGCTGATACCACAGAAAATAGATGTAAAGGGTCAAGGAGAATGGAAAGGAAGAGCACTAACCAGACCTCCACTGGATGAATGCAAAGTGTATTGGGACCTTGGAGAGACTTATTGGCACCCAGATTTCAGTGAAAACCACTAATCATTGCTAACGAGAAATCAATAGTAAGCGCCTCTTGCGATAACGCCAAATCATTTATAAAGTTTATCAAAGAGATGAAAAGCGCTGGGATTCCTTGTGAGTACATAATAATTTGCATAATGACTGAATAAATAATATTGTTAATATGAAATAAACATTTTAAGCAGAAAATATCAAAGCAGCAGCATGCATTTTTTTTTATGAGAAAGGCGATCGTAATCAATGCGTAAGCTTTTGCGATTAATACAGAAGCTGAAATGTTTAAAAATTAAAGCACAAATGCATTAAATCACACGAATAAAACGTACGCCGTATATACGATTAAACACCTACAAATGAAAAGGATCGGTTTTGCTTATTTCGGTTTAAAATAAACAAAACTACACACACACACACACACACACACACACACACACACACACACACACACACACACACACACACACACACACATATATATACACGTTTTATTTTTTATTACCGTTTTTTTTCTGTTCAGTTACATTTTTGTTTCAGCTACGCGACCGTTTTTTGGCCGTTATGTAGCCTCCTCAGACTTTACAGAAAAATGTAACTGAACAGAAAAAAACGGTAATAAAATTATTAAACGCATATTTGCTCTACAACAGTATTGAGCACTTTCTTCAAGTTTTTATTAATTACCATTTCTACTATATATATATATATATATATATATATATATATATATATGTATATATATATATATATATATATATATATATATATATATATATATATATATATATATATATATATATATATATATATATGAATTAGAGTCTGTTTACTCCTGAAATAATAATAATAATAAAACAAATTGACGAAATGACAAAAAACGTTTTTTTTAAGTAAAGAAATAACCCTACTTAAATTTAAGACATGTATTTTTTAAAAATCATCATAAGATAATTTTGTAAGTTAAAACAAAAGACGATGTTTTCATTTCAGTTAGGACAAATAGACAATTTTGTTTGGAAAAAAAAGACAATCTTTTCAGTAAAGAGGCCATACGATTTTGTAATAGTTGATATTTTAAGTAAAAAGCAAAATATTATCGTTTAAGTGCAAACAAAAAAAGGAATATTTTAAATTAAGCTAAAAGACAATATTTAAGGCAAATGACGAACTTTTCAGTTATGACACACTTTTGAGTTAAGAAAAAATAACCTTAAAAGTTAAAACAAGAGACACATTTTTTATTTACGACTAAGACTATCTTTTATAGTTTTTATAGTTTTAAAATTGTAGACATTTCTATTATTTAAATATATTATGATTGCTTTTCTAATTTAGGCCATCATATTAACGATAGTTCGAACGCTGTACTCTAGTCATCTTCAGATACCATATTACCATATCGAAATTTTTAATTGATCCTTTTTTATGATTCCAACTTGGAAAAATAGTAGCTGAAAGGGATCAGTGGGTACAGAATCAGAACTAGTGTAAAATAATAACCAAGGCGAGGCCAATAGTCCGAAAACAGTCAAGTCGTTTAAATAGTGATAATTCAGTTTCTCAGAAATATTGAGAGATATTATGCTTACTTCCGGAAATCTAAAACGCTTCTCATATCAGTCAAATAAAGAACAGAAAACAAGAAGATGATATAATTATTAGTTACATATGTGTATACATATTTCAGCTGCGAACTGTTTCGAAAAACAGCTTCATAAGGATCTTATATCCGCCTTCAGAGAAGTTGATACCGTAGGCC
>NC_136482.1:33708279-33738279 GCF_053919585.1 Euprymna scolopes
TTTCAATTCCAGCACCAACTAAAAAGAAAAGCTAATAAGATTGTTCAACGGAAACAAAATTATAAATGAAAAATCCGTAAGTTGACTACAAAATGACTATTTTATTTTATTTTACGTTTTTATTCTTTTGGATTGTCGCCGGAAGAGAAACTTAAATGTTGTTGTAATAAGAACTTGATTTTAACTTTTTCTTTTCGATTGCAGGATATAGTGTTGATCGGTAAGAAAGGAAAAAGAGGCTAAGTGAAAAATCATCAATTATTTTTTTTACACATTTAAAGCCATATTAATTTTTTCTTCCTTTCTTAAAGGAGAATAATTAAAAAAACACGGATAACTTCAAATTAACTACGACGACAACTGTGGAAATATCAAACGGATTTGCAGCACACAAAAAAACCCAAAAAACAAACAAAAAACGAAGAAATTATTCATGAACAACAACATAAAATGGGAGAAAGATTAAAAAAACTGTTACTGAAACAACAACAAAAACGGATGCTATTTAAACAACAAGAGAACACATACTTATTACTAAAACCTTTAACAAATAAAAACCAACTCATGGAAATTAACAGCGTTCTCACAAAACGTAGTTTGGAATGCTATTGACAATTTTATTTATGGTCCGGATAAAGACAAGGCTTTCGCCTCATATTTTAGAAGACATGAGGACCTGTACAACATTAATCGTACCGATTGGGCGGACTCTAAAAGGTTCGCTTATTGCTTCGAAGACGGAAATCCACAGAACACAACAAATTCGTGGATTACATTTTACTGCGAACAACGTGTGACTTAACTTTTTTCTGAAACCGTAAAACTCTTAACAGAATTGTTCAGTCCGAAAACGTCGTTATTTCACAAAAGGAAGAAATATCTGAATTTAACTAAGAAAGATGACTAGGACTATTTAAGATTTACAACAATAATTAACAAACATTACGACGATTTTAAACTAGCTGAACTGAATTCTGATGTTTCGAAATGCCTGATATTCGTATAAGGATTAATATCGGCGAAAACTCTGAAATTCGAAACAGTTTTAACTAAATTAGGCAGCGAACTAAACCTGACACTACAATAGTTAGCAGAAGACTGTCAAATAAAAGGACATTTAAGAATACGATGACGCGTACGTAAGAAAGATATTAAAAAAAAGGTCAAAACCCTGTTCTCCAGAGAAAATAAAAAGAAATTATATAATCCTTCCTCATACATAGAAAAGACAATTCACTGAAAATCAAAGTAAGTTATCACCAAGTCCATATTATCAATGCGGGACCCTGCATTGGGGTAAAATTTACCCATGATGCACAAAAACTTGTTGGATTTGTGATAGATATCTTTTTAGAAAAAAAGACAAAATTAAAAGTCAGGTACGACACACTAGGACAAACGAAAAAGACGTAAATATGTGTTGGTGAAAATATTAAATAAAAATGAATCTTCAGTTAATTTCGAAATCAGACTTATCAATCAGGAATATATATACATGGCGGAAACTAATAAACCTACCATGCTAAAGTCTTGCAAGATAGTCAGAACGGTGACTGAGTTGTAACTAAATTTTGAAGGTGAATTCATCACTACTGTTGCATTTAACGATAAAGAAATTAAAAATGTTCGTGCTAAAAATGTAGAAAATCTGTGATATTCACTTATAAATATTTTTGACAAAAAAACGGAAACTCTAACGACAGAAAAGGAACATCTAAAGTTAGAATTAATAGAAAGTTTCCCTGAAGTTTTCTCAACCGGTTTGGAAAAATGCAAAAAAATATCAGCCAGATTCGAACTCAAAGATTATAGGCAACCAGTATTCAAGACTGTTCGCCTCATTGGACAAAGTGTATGAGGAACATAAAAGGTTTGTAAAAAAAGCGGCATATCTTCAAAAATTGGATTCAGTCAATGAATAGTCCTTACTATCTATGCCAAAAAGACGTTTTAAAATATCCACGTTTGCACTGACTTCAGCACGAGTTTGAACTCAGTACTAAAAGACTACCATTACCAACTCCCTAGCTCTGAAGAAGCTAAACGGAGGAAATAATTTCTCTAAAGCCAATCTGAATGATGCATATCTTCAAACTCTAGTCGAGATAAATAGTCCGAAGTTGCTTTCTTTTAACACCCATAAAGGGTTGTTCAAATTCGTAAGGTTAGCGTTTGGAGTCAAGGTAGCAGTCGCCATTTTTTATATTGGTGTTGATTTAGTGGATGTTATTATCATAATTAAGACGAGAGAACAACATCGAGAACATCGAGAAAATGTCCACAAGATAGTCTTTCGAAATTGTGATTTCTTCATGGAAGAAATAAAATACTTGGGACGAATCATCGACAAAAACTGTAGAAGATCGAACTCCGAAAGAGCTACAGCTATAAATGATATGCTGACTCCAAAAATATTACAGAATTATACATTTTTGGGAAGACGCGAGGTATTACCAGACATTCATTCCTAATATGCACAACATGTGGACCCCATTGAATGAACTACTAAAAAGGACAAAGTGTGACAATGGACATCTGAATTCCAGGCGACATTCGATAAAAGAAAACCTTAGGTCAGATCTATTCATCGCGCACTACGACCCAAACCTAGACATAATAGTCGCTAGCGGTGCGATCTCATACGGAATAGGGGTCTGTATCCTATATAAAATACCAGACGAAAGTAAAACAATTGATTGCACACGCTCCACGATCTTAGCACCAACAGAAAAGCACTATTCCCAAATTGAGAAAGAAGCTCTTGCTATTATCTTCGCAGTTACAAAGTTCCACTAATATCCACGCGGACGATTCTTAATATTGCAAACCGACCATAAACCTCTGTTGACCATCTTTGAGTCGAAGAAAGGATTGCCCATATACACATCAAGCAGACTGTTAAGGTGGGAAACTATCCTGTTGAATTACAATTTTAAGTTATAGCACCTATCATCCAAGCAGATCGGACATGCAGATAAATTTTTAAAGTTGGTTCCGAAACAAAGTGAGCATCTTAATAACTCAGTAATTACTTTCTTATGTACCGAAAGCGAAATTTAAATCATGGCGTGTAATACTATTAGAAACCTTCAAGTTACGCTACATGAAATTAAATGCGAAACACAAAATGACGAATTTATTATTACTACAAAACAGAAAATCACAAAGACCAGTAATTACAGGACAGTTTTTCTATGTGTGATGACGTTCTACTGCACAGTGAGAGAGTCGTCACACCAAACGCATTAAAAAAAGGATAATGAAAGATTTTAATACATCACCCAGAAATAAACAGAATAAAGCGCCCCAGGTGTAATTACGTATACTGGCCGAAGATGGATATAAATATCAAAAACATGGTCGACTTATACAAGGGTTGTGATTTGATACGCAAAGGCACCTCAGTCACTTTTAAACCACGGTTCAAAACAGACCATTGGTATGGTATTAAGATTTGTATTACCTTATTGTGGTGGACAGCTACAAAAAATGGTCACAAGTATTCGTATATAAAAGATTCACTATGGGAGTAATTATTAATTTCCTCCATGAATTATTTGCCCGGTTTTAAGTTGTCGACTGCTTCGTGACAACGAGACTCAATTTGCGCCAACTGATTTCAGTGAGATTTTTCAAATTAATCATGTCACGACTCCCCAATATCACACGCGATCTAATGGGCAGGCAGAACGTTTCGTCGACACGTTGAAACGAGCACTCAAGAAAGAATGCTGCGCACCCACAGAAACGGCACTACAACAGTTTCTACATGTCTATAGGATCATACCCAAACCTAACACATCATCAGCAGTATGATTCCAGCGGAGACGGTGTTCCAAAGAAAGACTAGATCCTTATTTGAAAAACTGTTGCCAAAGCGAATAAAATTGAATAGATCCTCTATTGTGCCTAAGAAACGCTATAACATAGAAATAAAGTTTAATGCAAAATATAACAAAGCAACAACACGTCTTTCTGGAAACTGGTCGCAATAGACAAAAGATTAAGTAATATAGTGTACGTCATTCAAGGTCCTAAATTCACACATTAAAAAACAAAAACAAAATTAATCATAATAAGAAAACGTCCGTTGAATGATCTCAACTATGCCCTCACGAAGAAGAGCATGTATATGACACTTTCGACATTGAACCACTCAAGGCAGCTCCAGAACGACGCCGATCGGGAAGGAAAAGGAAATTCACGGATCCTTTACAGTGTGTGTGTGTGTGTATGTGTGTGTGTGTATGTGTGTGTATGTGTGTGTGTGTGTGTGTGTGTGTGTGTGTGTGTGTGTGTAACGCACTAACCCTATTTGGGTTTAACCATCTTTCTCCAAAGAAGGAAGTTTCATGAGAGTATTAAATTAACAAGCGATCCCCAGCCGCATGTATATCCCCGTTAGGGGAGATGACAACGTTAGGTTTTTTTTTGCAACTCTTGCAGGGAGGTGTCGACGTCCTCCTACATACATACAACGCCTGAAATTCTCAAATTAATCACCCATCTGGTACTGATCAGGCTCAACGTTGCTTAACTTCAGTGATCTAACGGGAACCGGTGTGTCAACGTGATTATGCCATTTAACTATCGATCCAAAAAGGAAACGGTACTAGTACTCATTGCGGAGTGAAGGCTTAAGAGTAGCTGTTATGGAAACTTACCTATTCACTCGTAATATACTCTTCTAATTATTATTGTTGCGACTTAATGCGAGACTACAGGCTGCCTAACTCAATAGTCGATAAATACCGAATTTATTTTTCTACGTCGTAACAACCATCTTCAATGAACTTCAGGAATTCAATGACGCACCTCTGCTTCTGACGCACGTCCATGACAGAAATTGTTTTCTCAGAGTTTTACACCGTCAATATCTGCAACAGAAAGATAAAACGTTCAGATGTTGAATGCAGAAATTCAGTCATCGTAACAATTCAATTTGCAATCTCCTCTGATCCTTTCGAGCGGAATAATAAAACAGGAGACATTAATTTTGGAACGTTCCTCGTAATTTTTATTCACAATTCTAGTTGCTTCAATTTTTCAAAACGGTGGAGGGGGGCAATTTGTAATTTTTTAATGTTTATTTTTAACATTTTTATTCATTACATTTCCTTGTGATTTTTTATTTGTTTTTTTGGGGTAGGGATTTTTATTTTATTTTATTTTATTTTATTTAGATTTTAACTTCAGCTTACAAGCACCGGAAATGAAAAGATGATCGGAGGTCACACTACCTAGATCCACTGTTCAAATGAAAAAAATTAAATTGTGCACGACACATATATCGGCAAAGTTTGCGAATACAAATCCCAAACGAGTAAAAATATAACAAAAATGAAAATAACGTTAATGATCTTGTAGAAAAGTCACAACGTGCGAGCCGCCATTTTACCGAAAATTAATGTGAACATAGGCTGATTTAGTAAATTGGATTACTTAAAGAGATGTCTCATCAAGAACTTGTTTACGTTGGACTTGAAGATGAAGTATTGTAGTCAGTTGGAAAACAGGAAAACGGAACAGATTTCCACAGTGGTGCAGTTCTAAGAAAATAGCTTAGTTTATGGAATCTACATTTAGGTTTAGGCACACATAAAGAGTGGGGGAAGTTATTCTAGTGATTTCAGATAGACGAGTGTTTTTCGTGAAAGTCTGGCCAGAAGAGACCATAGACTGGAGCTCAGACGAGCAATTGCCATGAAAATAACGATAAAGCAGAGACGGGCTCGCAACGTCTCTTTTGTGGGAAAGAGGATGCAGGGAAAAGAAAAGGGCATCTTCACTAGGCTACGAAGTCTATTTTGAACTCTGTCAATACAGGATAAGCTACTTCTAGCAACTCCTGTCCAGATGTAGAAACAGTACTCTATCCTTGGACATACCTGGCTCTTATACAGGTAGAGAATTGCATCAGCAATGAGATATCTAATGGAGCGGTAGAACGATCCCACTATCTTTCCAGCAGCCTTGGCAATGGATTTGATGTATGTGTTCCATCTCAAATCAAGAGTAAAGGTCAGAACATAGGCTGATGAGAGTTCAGAATAGAAGATCAACAATAGATCACTTTTGTTTCGATTTGGAACCGGCGATACCGATGTTGTCCTGAACTTCTTTAATATATAGGGTTAGTGTTTTCGTTTCCGGCTCGTAACTACACATTTGTTTGAAATCAATTAGAATAGAGAAATGCTTTCCTTGTTCTTGTACCATGTTGATTGCAATATGAGGTGGAGGTTGCGTAACAACGTGTAGATTCATGATACGTAGAAAGTAAGCTAAATCGGCATCGAATACATACATGATGGTGATGATTGCAACGTCTTGTCAGACGAGTACCACTCCCTCAGACATTTAAAATCCATGAGCCCAAATGCCTGAGGGAGTATCTATACAAAGATGATGTTACAGAGTCTTAGCTTTGTACGACAGCTAAGTCTCTCTCTCGGTTCAAAATGTTGAGATCCAGCAACAAGCAAGAGCAAGATAGCCAGCAACAAATTAAACTGAAGACCAGCTTAATGCAGGTACTGGTCTTCCGCTTTATGTTTTTTTAAATCAGAGATTTGCTTCTCCTAGAAAGGTTGCCTTCACCACGGCTTACGGGAGCCGTCTCTACTCCAATACACATATACACACACACACACACACAAATATACACGGTGTTAGTTGGCCGTTGACCCAGAAAAAGAGTTCATTCGCCCTTTGGAAGGTCTTGTTTTTAATCCTTCAGGGAGACTAGCCGCCCTCCTCACCAAACAAGTCTGGTGGGGGAACCAGTTTAGTCGCCGGTGACCCGACCATGAGGCAGGTAGTACTGGGTTACATGGTACCAGTAGCATATGACATGACCTGACATACATACATACATACATACATACATACATACATTAAAACTAATATTTTATAATACAATGAATAAATAATTATAAATAATGTAAATATATTAAGCGAGCATATCCTTTTGTCCGTAACATTTCAAGTTAATAATAATTTAGATTTAAAAAGGGCTAAAGGTTAGGGTTCCAGGATCTTAAACTACACATTTTTTAAAACAATTCTGAGAGATGTTTTTCTTTGCTCTTGTACCGTGTCGATCGCAATTTGAAGATTCCTAATACGTAGATAACAATCCAAAGTGTGACCGAAAGGTACCCACTACTACTACTACTACTACTACTACTACTACTATTATTATTATTATTATTATTGTTCTTATTGTTGTTGTTGTTGATGTTGTTGTTGATGTAGTTATTATTTTAGTAGTAGTAGTAGTAGTAGTAGTAGTATAAAGATTTAGAAAAAGAGAGCAAAACAAAAGACGAAAACATAATTCCATTTATCAGTGCAAAATGCAAATCTTACATAAGAAAGGAGACTACGAAGCGGATTTACTTGAATCAATGCAGAAGGATAAAGGTTATTACGGACACCCGTTAATATTGCCGACGTCTATTTAAGCGGCAATTGTTCGATTGAACATCTATTAAAACAGCAAACATCGGTTTCGAGATCAAGGCATTTACCGCCCTCCAACCGCGAGGAAATCTATCACAAAACCGAAAGGTGAAGAAAACAAGTCAGCGTCCGTGACGTGGTTCACTCTGATCCGTTAAAAATTACCTGATCAGCCTCGTCGACATTCAACGGCGCCTCAGTCAGTTAGCTATAAACTATAACTTCTCAAAGCGAGAAATTAAGGCCCAGAAGGGTGGCTTCGAAGAGGCGAACAGAGCAAATACAGCAGCTCGCTCGACAGATAAATGATCACTGGAGTCACAATGCCCCAGTTTCTGTCAGATTAACTTTTGAGGAAGTATCCTCGACTAGTAGATTTGGTTTAAGAAAGTAAACGGCCTTAACTGTATTGCCAATGTGTATTTAGAAGGCCATTGTTCAATATTTAATATTACAAGCAGCAAATAACCGTTGCTGAAGGAGATTTTTTTTTAATTAATTATTTACGAAAAATTAAGGCACGACAAATGTACGATAAGGTACGACAATTGAACCTGATGCTTCTCTCTCTATGATATTTAAGCACATCGTTCGAGCAACTCTAGATTTTTTTATATCAAGAACAATAAGCAACCGATTTTAATAATAGCATGTTATTTTTTTTTCCGATAAAAAATTTTTGCAAAAAAAATAAACAAGTTTTTTTAAAAAAATCTTTTAGACTAACGGGTTAAGATTTGGGGGAATTTAATAATTTGTTCATATATTTCATTGTCATTATTTGTAATTACTTACTATTTAAAACAAAAACATATATATATATATATATATATATATATATATATATATATATATATATATATATTTACCGAAATCAAAAATAATGAAATATGTTTTTATTTTCAGAGAACATTTTTTCCTTTTACGTTTGGCTTGTATTTTTATTCCACCTAAGTCTGAAGAAAACTTATTTTTACAAAGTTTTTTTTTAGCGAATAAAAAAAAAAAAGAAAACAGCAATAGGCATTTATCTGGCTTTCATTTGTCATTTTTTTAATATCAGAAGAATAGAGAATCAGCAGGAGCAGTTGTCGTACATTTGTCGAGCCTTAATTTGTCGTACCTAAATAGTAATACCGCTTTTCAAGTTTATTAACTTTCCTGATTTCGGGCATCAAATATGGGTAAAAATTAATCGAAATTCATATTTAAATTCAAGCTTTGAACTAGATTCCTTTAAAAGTATAAAAATATAAAAATTAAAAACTATAAAATATAAGCGTCCTAAATTGCCGCCTTTTTACCCCTTCATCTCTTCTTACAAGCGGATTAACACTGTCATTAATCTGTTCATCTTGCTGGACTGGATTATTATTTAATCCTTTGCTAATCCATCCGTTGATTTCCATACAAATTGTTCTATTTTTATTTTTTCTTCTTTCATTTCTCTTTTTTACTTGCTGTCGACATTCTTTTTGTTGTCGGTTATATACCTGTAGGCCAACTAAATACGAACGAATGAACTTTAATCAGTTCAAGCTCACTTTTACTTACATTCGACTATATATAAAGTAAAAAAAAAAGCATTTATGTTCGTATCTATTTTTTATACACACACATATATATCTATTTTTCTTATATATATATATATATATATATATATATATATATATATATATATATATATATATATATATATATATATATATATATGACTACTTCATTTAATCTCATAAATTAATATACAAAGATATAATTTTATGCCTTAATCCTTAATTTTCAGTATTTACTTCAACAATTCTTAACACATAGGCAGAGCTAGGTAGTAAGTTATGAAAATATCTATGGCAATTAAGCTACACAGAATATTCCGCGTTTCATTCTCGTGAGAATTCGTAAGGTTGGCATAAGCCTAACGAATTTTCACGAGAATGAAACGCGGAATATTCTGTGTAGCTTAATTGCCACATATATTTCCATAACTTTATATATATATATATTTTTATTTTATTTTTTTTACATGGGGGTCACCACTTATCAAGGCCCAGGAGCCACTCGGGGATAAGGGTTATTGTGTGTACAGTAATCAATGGGATAGTATCGTAGTAATAGTTAGTATTGGGGATTTGATAAGGTGTCATTACTTAAGGGGGCGGTTCATCAGGAATTTGTTTGTGTTGGACTTGAAGACATCCAAGTTGAATTCGGGGGGGGGGGCAGGCAAGCGGCAGAGAGTTCCTCAGCCGTGCAGTTCTAAGAAAGAAGTTTTGTTTATGGAATCTACGTTTTGATTTAGGCACGGATAAAGAATAGGGATATATATATATATATATATATATATATATATATATATATATATATATATATATATATAGAGAGAGAGAGAGAGAGAGAGAGAGAGAGAGAGAGAGAAAGAGAAACTGCACTATAATAATGAAATTCAGAAAACGAATACATCAATCAAAAAACAATGGTATCTACTGACATTGTATGCCAATTCCAACTAAAAGCAATGATATCTACTTAATTGACATGTCAGAAGTACTTAAATATTACCGCATTATTTTTAAAAAAGTTGATCTTTATCCTAAAAACCGATGATAATCAGTTAGCTACCGTCACTTCCATGATGATGATGATGATGATGATGATGATATTTATAATGTTAATTATGTTAATAATATCAATAATTTGTCCTTTTTTCCTTACAATATTGTTTTTCTTAAAAAAAAAGAAGCAAGTAAATCTGTAGTGGACAGAATTACACCCCTTTAAAAAGGACGGCCTTACAAAAAAAATCTGACGGGATAAATTATTTGATGGGAATAATTAACTAATAATTAATAAGTGCAGTTTATTGTTCTTAACAACATGAACCAATGTTCACCAAAATAAAATGGCTATTCAGAATAAAATCTTGATTTTGTAAGAAGGAACATATCGATGGCAAGAACCGAGAAATAAACTGATTTACTTCATTATATGGAAAGAAAAGACGATTTCAACAATAATGATGCTTTTTAATGATAGTTCTGATAATAATAATAATTATTATTAAGAAAATAATGAAGTTATTGCAGATAATAAACTTAAAATTATAATTAGTACTATTATTGATGTTGTCGTCATCATCATTACCATGATTCAGAACTGAGGACTTCGTACTCACCTTTTGTTGTTAGTGGAATTGACGGATGGGCTGCTCGAATCTTCTGCAAGATGGAATGGCTATCACAGACCACTCCTACTCTTACAAAACTGACCCAATCACTTTTGGCTCAGATTTGAAAAAAAAAAAAAAAAAGCACCATTGCCCTTTTATCAAACAGCACAATTATTATCAGGACTATCCTCACTTCTAGCAGTCATCGGTGTTGAAATGATTTCGCTACAAGTTTCATGTTTTAATTCATCAGACTCGCTCCACCATTTCATAAGGTCCAAATCTGCACCGCTGTAAGAGCAATTGCGTATTGGTAGTGTCAGAGGTAATCCATTTGGAATTTCGGTACTAGGCGGAGTCACCCATGACGTATAGTTTTAGCCTCAAGCGATATTAGGGCTGCAATATAGCTAAGAGGGCTCTACTGAAAAATCCAGGGGAGTCTGCATTAGGATCCGTCATCCTCTGGTTTTCTCTGTCCCTGTATGTTATGATCAAATACTTGTCGGACGCAGAAGCGCAAATCAATAGACTGAGAGTGACAAGCTTGCTTCTGCACTGTTTCTTTGTGTTTTCTGAACCAAACCTTCCCCGGCTTCACATTGAAACCACTGATATTTACTGCTTCCGGTGTCGTGGCTATAAAAAAACTGAAATACAGTAAAAAAAGCAAAAAAAACAAAACAAACAAAACAACAGCAACAACACAAAAAAAAAAAAAACAGTTTATCTAACTCGCTCTTCTTTTCAGCAACAGCAGAAACTACCACTAACAGCATTAAACGGTAACGCACAAGATGGCGGATGTATCATGATCACTAGAGCTAGGACAACAGCATATTCTTTTCATTGTTTCGACTCTCAAGTGTGTATCCGTTGATATCTTATATGCTTTTATATAGTGATGTCATTCTTCATTGATTAACTGTGACTAACTGTGTCAAATATATACTCGAGAGTAAAAACAATGATAAGAATATTCTGTTGTCATAGCCTTAATGATCGCTACGGTCCATCCAAGTAATCTGCTGATCCTTTGCAATCTCCACGAGTAAATGATGCTCTGGAAGTGATTAAGAAAGCTTTGTAAGAGTACGATAGCTTTGTAAGAGTACGATAGCTAGCTTTTGTGATAGCTTTTCAACCTTGAAGAAAACCCAGGCTGAAAATGAAAATGTAATTGTAGTTTTGCTTTCGAATCATAGTAGAAACTGGTGCTAGATTAACAATACTTGGCACCACCGGAAATGAATTAGTGAACGAAAATGCCGAAAATGAGATGTCAACAAACGAGACAATTAGGCACATCATTTACAATCTGACGAACGACCATTCCTTTATTCTCCCGATATGAGAAAATTGGAACTCCGTCCCCACTCTAACAGACATCTCTCAACCCGTAATAAAGTTATAAGAAAAGTCTCCAATCATTTTTGGTAATTAGCATCATCATCATCATCATCATCATCATCATCATCATCATCATCATCATCATCATTAGCAGCAACAGCGGCATCAGTACCACTACAATAATAAAGTTAACTCATTATTATAACATATTTATTGTTTTTATAAAAAATCTATCTATTTGCTTTCTAGCTTTCCTACATTACTTAAAATAGTTTCGTCCAGGGGCTGGAAAAAGACGAGTATTTTACTCGCTAATTTTTGCGTGGCGTCATCGAAGTACAGTACATACACACCCACATAAATACATCTCTCTCTCCCCCATTCTCTCTCTGTCTCTCTCTTTATATATATTATCATTTCAACCCGGCTTTGCTCAGGCCCTATGTACTGTTCATAATGCATATTACATTTTAAAAATAATATATATATATATATATATATATATATATATATATATATATATATATATATATATTAAAAAGTTTAACTCATGTCCAGGTAACCTACATTAAAAATTTCAAGGGTTTAGACCCAAAATTGGCGGAGATGTTTAGTAGAGTCTGAAAATGTCAACTCTTTCAACTTTGACCTTTTGGCAGACAAATTTTCGCCCCAAAACTGATTAAAAATCTTGCTGCACGTTGTGATACCATTTATGTACAATTTCAAATTTTTAGACCCATGGCTGAATTAGTTAACATTTGCACACTCTACCAAACTCCTCTGCCAATTTTGGGTCTAAACATTTGAAATTTTAAATGTAGGTTACCTGAATATGAGTCAAATTTTAATATATATATATATATATACACATATGCACATACAGTTATGAACAGTACATAGGGCCCGAACAGAGCCAGGCTGAACTGATAGTATATATATATATATATATATATATATATATATATATATGTATATATATATATATATATATGTATGTATATATATATATATATATATATATATATAGAGAGAGAGAGAGAGAGAGAGAGAGGAGATGTATTTATGTGGGTGTGTATGTAACGTACTTTGTTGCATTTTGTTCATTGCAGGTCATAGACGACGTGGGGAGTGCAAACATAAGCCTGTATCTGGAATGGGGCAGTTGGATAGGGAGCAAGTGTCGTGTGTGTGGTGAGTGTTTCCGAGTTAGGTGCTGTCGTAAGGTGGTGCCGGTATGGATAAGTTGTATGTCTAGCTTCTCATGGTGTATGGCTCTACAGATAGCTGAGGAGATTCTATCGTTGAAGAAGGGGAGCTTGAGAAAACAGGTATTTGAGAGATTTTGGCGTTGGTGTTTTTTTCTGTTTTTGAGTGAAAATAAGGTGGAATTGGGATAGCTGTTTATGGAGAGGGTGTGTAGGAAGTTGCTAGTGTGCAGGATTTTGTCGGATGTGTTAGTGCACTTGTTGCATATACATGAAATCTCTGTATGTGCGTAGCTCAGTTCATCTTTGAGGGGTAAGCCAGATCTAAAGTGTACGAACAGACGCCTGCAGGCTGTTTTCCTGTAGAACTCTGAACATATAGGGCCGTTTTCATTCCTGTTGAGTTTGAAGTCAAGGAGTAAGAGAGAGCCCTTACACATTAATACAAATAAATATATAAAATAAAAACATAAACAATAAATATATTATTTATAACAAGTTAGAAAAAAGATAATAAAATAAATAAACTTAAGTACAGTTATCTGCATTACACCATAAGTTACCCGAATTTTACTGTGATACTATAAAATAAATCTTAGCTGTGTCACTAGTTTGAAGAAACAACAACAACAATACTAATAATAATAATAATAATAATAATAATAATAATAATAATAATAATAATAATAATAAAACAAATAAACAAACAAAATACATTATCATAATGGGATAATAAATTTAACCATAAGAATATCTCCTAATAGAAAAAAAAATATAATAACGAAATGAAAAGATTAAAAATAATAAAATATAGCCAATAAATATTAATAACAAAAAAATTATCCCCAGTTACCTACAGATTTAACTAGTCACATCTTACTGCGGTTCTACCCTCTATCTGCAGTCCTAGTCTCTTTTACTATCTTGAATATACTCTTGTTTTCTTTTTGAAAAGGGGAAGTACTTTCTCCCGAAATTAATTAAAGTTTCATACCACAAACAGACTTTATATACACTGGACTTACCAATAACTTGGTTGCAAATAATTATGTAATGAGAGGAGGAGTGATAAATAGTTAGACATTTCTCTACTCGAACATACCCGTCTACTTGTTTGTTTGTTTTTCCTTTCTTTTCTCTTGTGACTCCGGTCCTTTCCGCATTGCTCTCAGCTTTTAAAACTTCAATATATTCCTTACCAACAATGCTTCAAGCAAACTACGATTTACTTATATATATATATATATATATATATATATATATATATATATATATATATATATATATATATTAGTGTTGGCATGATTAATTATAGTCTAATTTCCGATTCCAAACCTATTCTTTAAAATTTGTAATTAAAAAATGAAAGAAGCACAGATGTTTTTTTAATTGGAAGTTGTTCCTTTACAACATAAACCTAAGAATGGGTTATAAATTTCATTTACAGATTTAACATTGATCAGCAGAGTTTAATTTATTTCATTTATTAGTCATTTATTAAGAGATAACTTGCCTATTGCCGTTGTAATTGTTTTGCATCTTTTCGCTGAAATGTCTATGTGCCCTCATCTGAGGTAGTTCATATGATTATTAAAAATTTTTTAATGCTCTGGGCGGGGTTGGGGTTAAATTTCGTTGGTGCCAGTTGTACACTGGAGTGTCTGGCATCGGCTTCTTCTGAAATAATTAAAGTTTTATTGCACCTCTTTGGACACAAAGAAATCCTTCCTTTGTTATTCCAAGCATATTTGAAAAGTCATTCCCAGATGTAGACTCTCCAAACCTAATTTAATTTTTTTTTTTTAGTTTTTATTGTAAACAAATTAAATATTCTAGAGTCCACTTGCCTATTCAATATCACAGATTTTAAAAAGCTTTTCGCACCTATTTGATAAATGGCCATATGGTTTCTATTAGAGACTTCACACTTTAATATCAAAGATTTAACATGATTGGAATTCTTTTCTGGCGCTGGTTTTGTCTGATCACCACATCCTATGAAATATTTCATTTTTTCTCATATTTTGTTTGGTTTTGGCACAAGTGAAAATATAGATGAAAATCTCACAAGTTTATCAAAACTTTGGAACATCAAAAATGTAGAAGTTTGTTAACTTAAAAAAAGCTTTCATTTACATTTAAAATATCCAAAACATATAAGATTTTACTTTTTTAGGCGATTATACATGAGCACACAGAAACGTTCTTTAGAATTTAGAATGGGGGTTCAGTTGTGCATATAAATATAATGTAAACTGGTCCCATTTCGGTACATTATAACTTTTTAAGCAGTTAAGTAATTTTTACCAATAATTCTAAGGCCGATCAGTAAAATAATGAAATCACATGTAATTGCTATATTTTTCATATTGCCACCCGTACTTAGGGTTAGTAGTAGAAAAAGAGTGTGGTTTTATGACTTTTAACAATACTATATATTATACGATAGCATGTGTGTTATTTATTTTTTGTGTAACAATTACAACCGAGTGACTGTTGTTTCCCATTTCTTATAATAAATAATTTTGCCAAGAATTCTTCATAAGTTTTGGTTTCGGTTTCGATTATACCTGAAAGAACTCAAGCTGATGCACTCAGGTCTAATGGATATTTTTTGTTTTTAAATTGCAACTTTATAATATATAAAAATCGATACAACATTAACTCTATAATAATATATACGAAATCTGCAAGAATTAAAATATCATATTTAAGTGTACTTTACAACCTGGCTATGGCAGACATCCCTGCTATCTTAGATAAATACTTTTGCAGTTTTAACAAGAGTTACAATAATATCAGAGCATCTCTATTTACGTCATGAATACTAACATCAATATATTACATATGAATGAGTCTCCTGTGGAATTTTCACAGGTCTCGCTAGTTGTTGTTATTATTATTATTTGCATTTCGTTTGTGTGTTTTTTTTTTACAGCAAAGTAAATCAATTTAATAACCCACCAAATTTATATAATTAAAATAAAATTTAAACATTCATAGAAGGAAGGTACATAATAGTTAATGAAGCCCAACGCCCTCTTGATGTTAAAAATGGTTTTCTAAATAGTAACATTATTATTTAGAAATTCGTTCATAACAATGGGGTGGGGCGTTGTTAATATTTTGCTCTTACATCGTTTTCTCATTTTACCTACCAATCGTCGACTATTTTCAACCATTTATGAAAACTTTTAAGTAGCATATTGTATACTAACGACAAACTGATACAATTTGGCTTTGTTTAAAATCAAAATAAACCTTTTGTTGTCTTTCAATTTGCAATACATTACAAGGACAACATTTGAGAAAAAATATACCCGGAAATTACCCGTGGGTTTATGCAATAATTTGAAAATTTACAAAAAAAACAAGACAAAGAACAAAACAAAACAAAACAAAAAACAAATTTCTAATTAAATATTTATAAATATTAAAAGAATTGGAATCAGAATCGGGAATCGAATCAGAATCGGAAATTTAGAACAGAATCGGTAATTGGATTGGAATCTGGAAAAATTTTGGAATCATCCCATCACTAATATATATATATATATATATATATATATATATATATATATATATATATATATATATATATATATATATATATAGTGTATCACAAAAGTGAGTACACCCCTCACATTTATTCAAGTATATCTCTTCATAGGACAACACTGAAAAAATGATTTTTTGACAAAATAAAAAGTAGTCTGTCTGCAGCATATATAACAGAGTTAATTTATTTTCCCCTCACAATAACTCAAAATATAGCCATTAAAAGTTAAGTACCTGGCAAAAAAAGTGAGTACACCCCTCACAAAAAGTTGTCAATATTAACATACATGTCAACTCTCAATATTTTGTGTGGCCGCCATCACTATCCAAAACTGATTTTTACTCACAAAGTGGATTTAGTTACTATAGACAACATCATTTGGAAAAGGTTCACCATTCCTCATATATTATTCACTATTCAACAGGGACTCTTATTTGGGCTTTGAATCATTTTGTTCAAGCTGAGGATGTGGCATCCTACCAGATGCCAGAAATTCACCTGCTATCTCATACATTCCAATTGAGAGATCGTTTAAAAATTCTAACCGTCCCTTTAAGTGCAATTATTTGTTTCTCTCCTACACTTGGTTCATCGTGTATATTTGTAATTTTTGAAATTCTTTTCATGAATCCGATTACTCCAATAATTGGTCCATGAGTCCGATTGTTCCAATGATGAAGATCTTCCTGATATTCCAATTTCGTTCTATGTCTTATATAAAACCTTGGTATTTCGTCATCATTTCTGTTTAACAAATCATCATTGGAGACACAAACTTCTACTAAGTTTGCTTCTTTCTCCTTCTTGCGTCATATCACTATGACATGTTTAATAGCTCCGTTTTCTAAGTGCATAGCTGTAGGAATCATAGTGAATTGTGTAAGATTTATTCCCAACATGTTCTTAGGACTTGCTGCTGCATTTGATATCCAACTTTTTACAGGTGGTCAAGTGGAGAGATATATACCACTCCATTGTGTCATATTGTACAGTAGTCATCCCTGCCATGAACTGTAATTATGCTAATTTCAAATCTCATTGAATCTATTGTGGTCATGTGCACACTAATGCTGTTGGGAAAGGTATGAACCTGCACTCCCCAATAGTTACATATAAAATACAGGTTTATTATATATTATTATATATTAAATATACATCAGCTGGTACTTATTTGGAGATTTAAATTCGTAAAGAAAACGTTAGTATATAAGCAGGAAATAAAAGTAAAGACTAGTGAGGAGGCAGTCAGCTGGTCCTTAGGGATCGTCTGTGGGATTACTAGTTAGAGAAAACGATGTCAGATGATATAGAATAGGTGTGAAGAGCAGTGATTTTAACTTTAACTCAATGCGATCAGATGTGATAAAAATGATCCAAGAATCAAAGGTACATGAAGAAAATGAGGCGAGGCTCCAAAATCTGCAGACACAAGTCAAGATAAAGACAACGCCGACTATATATTAAAATGGTCAGTCTTCAAATTTAAATTTTTTTATGTGTTGTTTTAACATCTTTGGTCTCATACCAGAAATGCGTGTCCCCAACAAAGACACAAAGGTAGAGACAATCTTAGATGAAGTGTCCTCAGTCTTGGAGGATCGCTAGAGTTAAACATACAAGATAGTAGTCATGATTAAACCCTCTGATCGTTTAATTTTGTTGTTTTTTGGAAAAATGATTTTGACACCCATCTCTTGACATGTCTAAAGCATTTGATAGTGCATGAAATAAAAATTTATTTCACAAGGTTTCCAACTATGGAATATCTGGACATGTTCTCTCGCCCATAAAATCCTTTATCTCTGATAAGTATATTAAAGTAGTTGTTGATGGGCAGAAATCCGAAGCTCATACTATTAACGCTGATGTATCTCAAGAACCCACCGTTGGGTCAACTCTCATTTTGATTTTCATGAACTATATCCCAAATCTATGACCATTCGTCCACATTTATGTAGCTGATACTACTATCCATGACAACTCTACAATACTATATTGAGCGCATGGAGTAAAAAATATCTTTAATGCATTCAAAGTTAAACTTCTCCCTTTTCACCACCAAAACTCAAAGCTACTTAGCCCCAATTGAACGGCTCTCATCTTGGAGAAGCACCATACTTCAAGAAATTTCTAGAAGTGACCTTCACTCCTTGCCTGAAATAGGAGACCTACATCAGATTCGTTGCCAAAATCATTTGAAAAATAGTTGGCGCATTCTATCTGTTAGAATAATTTTGATAATATGAGAGGGTATGATTAAAGAAAATTTGAAAGTTTTATTTATAAACACTGTGATAGGAACTGACCAATCAAATGAAACCACACTCTGCTAGCAACCCATCAGAAACCGGAATCACTCTATAAAATTACTGGATATTTTAGAATTCCATTCCTAATTTTTCGTGCCTACACAAGAAGTAATTTTGCTCTTCGTCTACAAACTTTTACGATTCAGGACTTATACAGATTAGCTACCCACCAAAAACTCTATTCTTCATCTCATGACTTATACAGATTGGCTACCCATCGGAAACTTTTCTAAAATTAAATATGGTTTTCAATTCAAAACTAATGCTCCAAAAAGTCCATCGCTCCCAACACAATCTTCTACCTATACAAGAGCCAAATGCATCTTAAATGGAGAACTGTTGTTATATCTGAGAAGCGGCTCTTAAGAGTTCTCTTTACTGCCTTGACAGGGTAAAAAATTGTCTTCGAAATCTAGTAGGTGAGAACATTTTTACCTCTCTACTTCCTCTTTCTAACAGAATAAACGTTGCCAGTCTATTTCTGCTGTCGTTATATTATAGTAGGTGCTTGACTATGTAATATTTTTGCAACAAATACTCGTCTACCAACAAAAATCGTTAACAATTTCTCCCACTCTCTATCTGTACCTAAAACTAAAAGAAAAAACAAACTGCCCGTTTTTAGAACACAATACCGTGGTACTGCTTCCCAGCTGACATGGTTGTTTTCAAGTCTAATGTAAATAAGTTTTATTAAGCCGTCCTCTTATATAATTAGACCCTACTTAAGTTCCTCCATTACTTTCACCATCTAACATTCATTAAGTTTTACCCTAAATGGGGCCATCTGGCCTTGATAAACTGTTAACCCCAAGTCAAAAAAGCACGTATATGACATTTGTAACATAATAATAATAACCTATGACCTCACTCAGATTGTTCGCGAACCCACCCGTGTGACCGATACTACCGGTCAGTATGCAAGCCTTCTAGACCTTTTTCTCACAACTTTCCCTGAGCTATGTTCATGTTCCGTTCTATCTCCTCTGGGATTCTCCAACCACTCTGTTGTATCAGTTAAGATAAAAATAAAATGTAATAAGTCTTTAGACGTACCTCTCCACCGTATGGTATATCAATACTCCATGGCTGACTGGGATAGCTTCTGTAGATTCATATCTGATCTTCCTCTGCATTCCATGTTTAAAAAGGATGTGTCCTCTATAGTATCAGACCTGATCGAATGGTTAATTGTAGGAAAAGTCCGATTTATACCATCCAAAAAATTCCAATAAAAACCTAATAGCCAGCCATGGTTCTCCCCAGAATGTGCTGCTGCCATCGCGCACAGAAATCACTTTTTTCATAGCTACCAACGTAATAGATGCACGGAGGCTAAAGCTGCTTTCAGCACTGCCAGCAACCACTCTAAAAGAGTAATAAAAATGCAAGAGAGCTATATACTCAGTCCGTTAAATCCAAAGTAGCTGAGCAGCAGCTTGATTCCTACCAGTTTTGGCAAATAGCAAACAGGATCCTGAACAGAAGCATGCGTTCTATCCCAACAATCATGAGGTCATCTCGTCAGCATCAGACAAGGCCAAACTATTTGCCAAACTATCTGCCAAGAACTTTGCAGCTAATTCTACCCTATGCGACGAAGGCCATCAACTCCCCGTATTTCCTCCTATAACAGACAACACAATATTCAACATACAAATATTTGTGCGTGAGGTCACCAAGCTAATCAAGAACCTTGATTCCAGTAAAGCAACTGGCTCTGACGGCATTTCAATTATAGTGTTGAAAAAGCTTCAACCAGAACTTGCCCCCATACTTACAAAACTGTTTAAGCGTTGCCTTAGGGAGAAGTACTTTCCAACACCTTGGAAAACCTCATCAGTATGTCCTGTATTTAAGAATTCAGGTGATAAGTCATCTCCCTCTCAGTACAGACCAATAAGTCTTCTGTGCATCATGAGTAAGCTGCTGGAATCCATATTAAATAGAGAAGTAGTCAACCACCTCACCAGAAATAACCTTCTTAGTGACATGCAATATGGTTTCCACTCTGCTCGATCTACAGCAGATGTGCTAATGGTTATATCTCATAGAATTAGTGAATCTCTTGACAAAGGCTTCCTTTCTATGGCAATTGCTCTTGAAATATCAAAGGCATTCAATAAGGTATGGCATAAAGGCCTATTTCACAGGATTTCCAGCTACGGTATAACTGGAAATGTTTTCTCAATCATTAAATCATTTCTTTCTGATAGGCTCATAAGAGTAGTGGTTGATGGGCAGAGATCAGAGGCCCAACTCTCTTCCTGATCTACATCAATGATCTCCCTAAACACATACTTAAATCATTCGATGACATCTATGTTGATGACACGACCATCTATGGCAACACATCAAAGGCCGTAAATGACAACGTTCTCTCTGATTCTCTCTACTCTGATCTTGAGCGCGTGGTACAATGGGGAGGAGGTGGCTGGTTACTTTTAATGCATCTAAAATCAAGCTCCTATCTTTACATCATCAATGCTCTGATCCCCATCTGGTATCAACTGAAATGGATGGCTCTCGTCTAGGGGAGGCTCTATGTTTTGACAAGCTTCTAGGTTGGGCCTTCGCTTCTGATCTGAAGTAGAACACGTACATTAAGTCTGTTGCCAAGGTCACTGGGAAGTTGGTGGGGTCCTTCTATATCTCTGATGCAATTCTCTACTTATATAAAAGCCAAGTACGTCCAAGGGTGGACAACTGCTACCACATCCGGGCAGGAGCTGCTAAAAACAGCCTATCCTGCCTTGACAGAGTACAAAATAGACTTTGTGGGTTAGTGGGGGGTGCCCTTTTCTCTTCCCTGCATCCTCTATCCCACAGAAGAGACGTTGCGAGTATGTCTTTGTTTTATCATTATTTCCATGGCAAGTGCTCGTCTGAGCTCCAATCTCTCATGATAAACACCCAACTAGCTGAAACCACTGTCAATAATTTTCCCCACTCTTTATCTGTGCTTAAATCAAAACGTAGATTCCATGAACAAAGCTTCTTTCTTTCTTAGAAGTGCACGCCTGTGGAATTCTCTTCCGTTTGCCTGTTTCCCACCTGACTACAACTTAGATGTCTTCAAGTCCAACATAAACAAATTCTTGATGAAACTGACCCCTTAAGTAAGACACTTTATCAAATCCCCATTACTAACGATTACTATGATACTATCCCATTGATTACTGTACACGCAATAACCCTTATCCCCGAGTGGCTTCCGGGCTTTGATAAGTGGTGACCTCCATGTAAAAAAAATAAAATAAATAAAATAATAATAATAATAATAATATCTTTGTAGAATATAAACATGTTTTGAACATTTTAATTCAAACGTTGAGTAAAACTTGCTTAGCTTTACAATATGAACGAAGATCTTTGTTTTTTTACAAAGAAGTCACCACTTATCAAGGCCAAGAGGCCACTCGAGGATAAGGGTTAAAGAGTGTACAGTGGTCAGAAGGACAATATCATAGTAATCGTTAGAAGTGTAAATTTGGTAAATTGAATTACTTAAGGGTTACGGCTCATCAAGAACTTGTTTACATGGAAGAGAGTTTCACAGGTGTGCAGCTCTAAGAAAGAAGCTCTGTTCAAGGAATCCACGTTTAGGTCTAGGCCCAGATAAAGAGTGGGGGAAACTATTGATAGTGTTTTCAGCTAGACAAGTGTTTCTCATGAATGTTTGGCGAGGGGACCATAGATTGGAGCTCAGGCAAGCACTTACCGTGAAAATAAGGATAAAGCAGAGATAGGCTCGCAACGTCTCTTCTGTGAGAAAGAGGTTGCAGGGAAGAGAAAAGGCATCCATTACGAGGCAACAATACTCCATCCTTGGATGTATCTGGCTCTTATACAGGTAGAGAATTGCATCAGCAGGTAGATATCTACTAGATCAATAGAAGGATCCCACCATTTTTTCAGCGACCTTGGCAACAGATTTGGTGTACTTGTTCCATTTCAGATAAGGAGTAAAGGTCAAGCCCAGAAGCTTGTCAAAACATGGAGCCTCCCTAAGACGAGAGCCATTCATTTCAATTGATTGCCAAATGGGGATCAGAGCATTGATGATGTAAAGATAGAAGCTTGGTTTTAGATGCATTAAAAATAACTAGCCACTTTTTTCCCCATTGTACCACATGCTCAAGATCAGAGGAGAGAGAATCAGAGAGAACTTAGTCGTTTACAGCCTAGATCTAGAAGAATGGAAACCATATTGCATGTCACTAAGAAAGTCATTTTTGCTGAGGTGATTGACTACTCTAATTAAGACAGATTCCAGTAACTTACTCATGATGCACAGAAGACTTATTGGTCTGTACTGAGATGACCGATCACCTGAATTCTTAAATAGGGGGCATACTGATGAGATTTTCCAGGGTGCTGGGAAGCAATTCTTCTTAAGACAACGCTTAAACAGCTTTGTAAGTATGGAAGCTAGTTCTGGTTTTATAATTGGAATGTCGTTAGGGCCAATTGCTTTACTGGAATCAAGATTAAGTTGGAAACATTACGCACAGATAATTACTTATGTGTTCATTTATCTCTTCTCTGTGGAAAGTTAGACACAAGATCAAATGAGGCTTTGAAAAGTCAGCGTTTTGGCTTCATAAAAATGCTTGAACAGCTCTGTTGGCATTCTTCAGGTGATTACCACACAAGCCATAAAGACCGACATATAAAATCAATAGTAGGTTCTTTAATATGATAGGGGCGCGTCCAAAATGAATATTTCTGTTTTGAGCATAATTGAAGCATTATACTTAACTTTTGCATTTCAAACTGTTTTTTTTTTTTTTACAAGGTGGTCACCACTTATCAAGGCCCGGAAGCCACTCGGGGATAAGGGTTATTGTAAGTACAGTACATTAGTGTGGATATTTAAAGTGTCTACTTAAGTGGGCGGTTCATCAGGAATTTGTTTACGTTGGACTTGAAGTCATCCAAGTAGTAGATGGGAGGGAAGCAGGCAGACTTAATGTACGTGTTCCATTTCAGATCAGAAGTGAAGGTCAAGCCCAGAAGCTTGTCAAAACATGAGGCTTCTCCTAGACAAGAGCAATCCATTACAATTGATGCCAGATGGGGGATCAGAGCGTTGATAATGTAAGGATAAGAGTTTGGTTTTAGATGCATTAAAGGTAACCAGCCACGTCTTCCCCCACTGAACCACTCGTTCGAGATCAGAGGTGAGAGAATCAGAGAGAGCTTTGTCATTTACAGCCTTTGATGTGTTACTGTAGATGGTCGTGTCATCAGCATAGATGTCAACGAATAATTTAAGTATCTATTTAGGGAGATCATTGATGTATATCAGGAAGAGAGTTTGGCCAGGATTGACCCTTGAGGGACTCCAACAATACTACTGCAGGCCTCTGAGTTTTGTCCATCAACCACTACTCTTATGAGCCTATCAGAGAGAAATGATTTAAACTTTAATTCAAGTCATTATATATAAAATATATAAAAATAATTTTATAAAATCAGCAGTAGGTTCTCTACAGTGTAACGTAGACTACAATGTATTGTGGACTAAGTCACTGCGAGAGGCATGAGGAGCTTCTCCTGGTGCACTGCGATCGATGCACAATTAGAGCAGGCAATCCATCGATTTGGTTGAAAAATATGACAATAGAAATATGGGAGGGCGAAACATTCGTTGATCATCATTTAATCCCAGGTAACGTCGGGTCTCCCTTCTTTAACATCTTTTAAAAGCAACACTTTATAAATATCAAAAGCAACCCACTATAAATATTATTAGATTACGGTCAGAAACTACTTCTTTAACATATTTTAAAGGCAATCATTTTAAAATACCCAAATAATATAAATGCAACCTCTTAAACAAATATTGACTTAAAATTAAATTAACTCCTAATCAATATCATTTAAAGCATATTGTTTAAAAGAAACATTGAATGTATTTTACGAAGAACTCCTTTGAAATATCGATTTCACGGATGGGAAAAAGAGGAATTTATTAACAGTTGTTCTATGTAGATGAGTTTTTGTCGTGAATGTTTTAGAGAGTGACGGTTAATGTAGTATTTGTTATGTGACCTTAGTATCATTCCCTGACATTACCCCCACAAAGAGGGGAAAACAAATGAATACATATATAAGAAAATGACAGAAACACCAGAGGAAGACCTCCAATCTGTGGTGGAATTGAGACAAAAATGGATGGTTACATTCAATGCTGCCAAAGCTAAACTCGTTTCTTTCAATAATTACAAGAAACCTTCTCAACCATTAATGGCTATGGCTAAAGATACATTACCTGAAAGCACTTCTTTCAAACTCCTGGGCAATTCACAGGGAATATGAGTTGGAACAGATGCATTGAGAGCATTGCCAGGGTCACTGTGAGGAAGGTGGTCTTTCTCTTCCGTGCTTTTTTTTTTTTTTTTTACAAGGTGGTCACCACTTATCAAGGCCCGGAAGCTACTCAGGGATAAGGGTTATTGCATGTACAGAACGTTAGTGTTGAGATTTAATAAAGTGTCTACTTAAGGGGACGGTTCATCAGAAATTTATTTACATTAAACTTGAAGACATTCAGTTTGTAGTCAGGTGGGAAACAGACAGACGGAAGAGAGTTCCACAGGTGTGCAGTTCTAAGAAAGAAGTTTTGTTCATGGAATGTACGTTTTGATTTAGGCACAGATAAAAAGTGGGGAAAGTTTTTGACAGTGGATTCAGCTAGACGGGTGTTTTTCATAAAAGATTGGCGAGGGGGGGACCAGAGATTGGAGCTCAGACGAGCACTTGCCATGGAAATAACGATAAAACAAAGATAGGCTCGCAACGTTTCTTCTGTGGGAGAGAGGCTGTAGGGAAGAGAAAAGGGCATCCCCCACTAAGCCATGAAGTCTATTTTGTACTCTTTCAAGGCAGGGTAGGCTGTTTTTAGCAGCTCCTGCCCAGATATGGCAGCAGTATTCCATCCTTGGACGTACTTGGCTTTTATATAGATAGAGAATTGCATCAGCAGTGAGATATCTTCTGGAGCGGTAGAAGGATTCCACTATCTTTCCAGCGACCTTAGCAACAGACTTGATGTATGTGTTCCATTTCAGATCAGAAGTAAAGGTCAAGCCCAGAAACTTGTCAAAACATGGGGCTTCTCCTAGACGAGAGCCATCCATTTCAATTGATACGCCTGAAAGTATCCTGTACATATACAAGGCCACCATTCGCCCATGTATGGAGCATTGTTGTGACATTTGGGATGGAGCATCTGCTACTAGTCTCTAACTCCTGAAACGGGTTCAAAACAGAGTCGCCAACCTGATAGGTCCTGAACTATCATCTAGGCTTCAGCCTTTGTCCCATCAACGAAATGTTGCATCTCTCTGCCTGTTCTACAAATATTTTAATGGTGGATGCTCTGACGAACTGCAAGCCCTTGTATCCCCTCGATGTAAATATCCCCGACAAACCCGTTAAGCAGCAAAATCCAACATCCACACAGAAATAAATAGCTTCTTCCCCAGAACTGCTAGACTTTTGAACTCCCTTCCGGGTCCCTGCTTTCCTAACTGTACTGACATGCAGAAATTCAAGTGTAATGTGAACAGACATCTTGCTGCCAAACTCCCAACATAGCATCCCTGCAACTTATTATCAAAGTGGTATTGTTTCTTGTTTGGAGTGAAAATGGAATAATAATAATAATAATAATAATAATAATAATAAAGATAGATAGATAGGTAGATAGACAGATAGATAGATTGTGGTTCCCTACATTTTAATCCACTGAAATTCCGGTTTATATAAAATAGTGCTTAAGAACAAGTGCAGTCGTTTATCGTATAATTTTATTTAGTTGAAAATAGTTGTCTGATGACGCTGGATTTCGGAATTAAAAATCACAGCTGAAACATGTATGAACATATGTAGCTAATAGTGTTTGGACAACAAAATTATATATATATATATATATATATATATATATATATATATATATATATATATATATGTCGCACGTGTGGATAACTATTGTTTTTCATATGTTATAAGCAAGAGACGCAAAGGACGAAAAAAATAAAGGAAAAAACTATGACGCAGAAGACGATAACATTACGCCGAGAAAACGTACGAAGAATCTGAAAGCATCGAATTCGAAGAATTCTATCGTATTTGGCAGAAAGAATTTTGTAAGAAATAGATAGTTATGCTCAGATGATGTTTAACCAATCAGTATTAAATTCAATATTAGAAGTAAATAAATAAATATGTTTTAATTAGTTCTTCTGTATCCACTTCTATTTTAATTACGTCAAACGAAAAACGCAAAATGAACAGAACTTTATACATGTGTGTGCATGTGTGTGTATGTGAATTACAACTAAATCTATTACTAATGGAGATGTGATATTTATCTAAAGTTAACACTATTGTTATTATTATAATGCTCAATCCAGTTAACTATAACATTTATAACTATTATGCTATCTTTCGACATAATCACATAACCGCATCGCACCAAAGTTAAGCAACGTTGAGCCTGATCAGTACTTAAATGGGTGACGATTTGGGAATACCAGGTGTTGTATACACTCTCCGAATTAATAGTTTCGACTGAGAAAACATTTTATTGGTGAATGCGCAACCCTTGCTTCACAAGTACACACGCAATCATGCTTATAATAGGTATCCATTGTCTGTCAAGGCTGAGCGCAGGTCATGACGACCTTTCAATGGTCAATTCGGGACGTATTGTAGTATCTGTTCTGTGGTCACGATACAATTCTTCCACAAAATACATTTTAGTAGAGAGAGAGTGCATGTCATCTTCCCAGGCATTATCTCCTATTTTGGGGATAGTGTAGTATTTCTTCTGTTGTCATGATAATATCTGCCTAGACATTGCTTGGTAATACATGTCCGTACGTAATACATACATATATATATATATATATATATATATATATATATATATATATATATATATATATATATGCGTGTGTGTGTGTGTATGTGTATATATATGTGTTTATACATATATATACATATATATATAGCTAAAAGTCGGTCAATTTAGCTCATATGCGCAGACCATCATATAATGATTAGATCACTCTGACAGACGTTAATGAACATTTAAAAAAATATATATTTAAATTTCAACAGTATTTCTCGCAGTTAACGGTGGGCGAATGAATTGGGTCCTTGCTAATGAAGCCAGACATGGCTTCTGTTTCCGGGTTCGAATCTATCGACCGGTGTTAATCGTGACACCCTGCACTGATGATGCCCGATCGATGAAACTCTAGTGTCTGTTGGCATTTAATAATTATTATAGTAAATAATTATGCCAGCCCCTTTAAGAAACTCGTTTCTTATCATTGAGCACTTTCAGTTGAAATAAAAAGTCAGTCAATTTCGCTCATATGCGCAGATCATCATATAATAATTAGATCACTCTGGCAGACGTTAAGGAGAATTTAAAAAAATAAATGTTTAAATTTCAATAGTATTTGTTGCAGTTAACAGTGGCCGAATGAATTAGGTCGTTGCCGGCCGGGTTCGAGTCTATCGACGAGTGTTAATCGTGATACCCTGCACAAATGATGCCCGAAAGGATGAAACACAAGTGTCTGTAGGTGTTTAATAATTATTATAGTAAATATATATATATATATATATATATATATATATATATATATATATATATATATATATATATATATATAACTACTTAATTTACTCACATAAAATTAATATACGAAAGTATAAATTTAAGTGTAAACTTTAAGTATTTACTTCAAAAGTGCTCAATACGTAGGTAGAGCTAGTTAGTAAGTTATAAAATATATATGGCGATTAAGCTACACTGAATATTCCACAAAAGTACATTCAACAATAAAAAACACTGTATGAAAACAACGCTAGCAAATAAATACTGGGAACTCAAGGAAAGCGGACATTCGTCGGTAGTCGAATGGAAAATAATAAGACAAGCTACCACGTGTAGGGACCTAGACGACCCATGTAGATTATGCCTTTATGAAAAATTTGCTATCCTGTACTTTAAAGAACCCCAACATCTATTAAAATGTAGAAGAGAAATAGCAAACAACTGTGTTTACAAGATAACATTTACTCTAGGATAGCGATACAAAATAGTTTTAAAACTAACAAAAACAATAGAAAATAAATAAATTATATAAACATGAATATACATAAACGATCACACATGTATGTAAGTATATATATGTATATATATATGTGCATATATGTATGTACATATATATATATATATTTATATACAAACTAATAAAAAAAAACAACAAAAAAAACTCTAACCTAGATTTAAAACAGATCAAGAAACTAGATATCCAGGCTAAATAGAGCACCCACAAAGGAACAGGTCAACCAGAGGTCAAATAGACCTTTGTCCGATAAGTGCATGATCAGTGGCTGATAGGAAGGGCACGGTGAATACTAGCAAGCTTATTGGCTAACTAAAATCTCAATTGAAGATGCGCATATAAAAACGACAGACAACCACAAAATTCGCGCATAAGCCTGAAGAGTCCTAGAGTGGATGAAACGCGGAATATTCAGTGTAGCTTAATCGCCATATATATTTTATAACTTACTATATATATATATATATATATATATATATATATATATATATATATATATATATATATATATATATATATGCACACACACACACACACACACACACTAAAAAAAACATTTCAATTGTTTTTCTGAGAATTTTACAGTCAACGGAGAAAAAAAGGCCAAAGACCCTAGTGTTTTGATGTGATGTTTTGAATAGAATAAACTAGTTATGACCAAAATTTCATTTAATTCAGACAAAACACTAAGAAACGGGGCCTAATTAGAGTTGGGGCCCGTTTTTTTGGGGGGGGGGTCACCATGTATATATATATATATATATATATATATATATATATATATATATATATA